>NW_025234920.1:0-6628 GCF_018294505.1 Triticum aestivum | reverse complement strand
TTATTCCTTACATTATGTATCCTATGTCAGAATTTTATCATCCTGACTAAATCATTGTCTTGTTTACCTAGGATGGTCAACACGCGCACTAACCCTGCTCCTCAAGAGCAGGCCGAAGGCAGTGAAGTCAGGGATGCAAATCTGCCTCATCCTCCTTCACTAGCCGAGGTTATGATGGAAGCTGAGAGAAACAAGCGGGAGACCAACCGTTTGTTGGAGCGTATTGAACAGAACACAGCACACCATCAGAGGACTAACGTGGTGTCACTCAGTGATTTTATCAAATTACATCCACCCACGTTCCACCACTCCGTCGAGCCTCTCGACGCTGATGACTGGCTTCGCAGTATCGCTCACAAGCTGCGTTCCGCGCTGGTAGCGGAGGCTGACAAGGTCACCTTTGCTGCATATCATCTTGAAGGCCCCGCCAGTCTATGGTGGGAGAATTATGGAGCTATGCGCCCAGCGGGCCATGTCACTACTTGGGCCGAATTCAGCGAGGCTTTCCGTGAACATCACATTCCGGAGGGTCTCATGGACCGTAAACGTGAGGAATTCTGCAATTTCACCCAAGGCCGACTTTCTGTGGATGTTTATAGCAGGGAGTTTGGTAATCTCGCACGATATGCAACCGAGGAAGTTTCTACTGACGCCAAGAAGCAAGCAAGGTTCCGTAAGGGGCTTAGTCCTGAGCTTCGCCGCAACCTCCGTCTGCATGAGTGCACATCTTTTCAGAAACTTTTCAACAAAGCCATCAGTGCTGAAACTGGTCAGACTGACTATGACGCAACACGCAAGCATGGCCGCGATATGGGTTCCTCATCCGGTGCTGGTCCTCAGAAGCGCCGCGTGTGGGTACCCAACACCGCCCTGCCACCCAGGTTCACACCGAGGCCATCTTTCCAGGCGCCTCGCCCTGTTCAACAGTCTGCACCGGCCAAGCCCTATGGGGGTCCAACTAACAATGCTCCTCCACGTACCAGTTCCGTGACTTGTTTCAAATGTGGGGAATCTGGCCACTATATGCGTGAGTGTCCTCAGACCAACCCCAACCAATCTGCTAAAGCTGTTGGCCGTGGCAAGCCGACAGGAAAAATATTCCACGCCAAACCGGTCACCGCTTCACGTGGCCATGTCAACTGTATCTCTGCCGAAGAAGCTCAAGAGGATCCCAACGTCGTTCTCGGTACGCTTCTTGTTAATTGCCACCCGGCATCTGTTCTTTTCGATACAGGAGCCTCTCATTCTTTTATATCTGAAAACTATGCTCGCTTGCATAACGTTGCATTCTGTGACATGCCAACCTCTATGGTAATTCAAACTCCGGGATCCAAATGGCAAACTTCTAGAGTAAGCCATGGAAATGAAATCCAAGTCGACAGACTTGTTTTTCTCGCATCTTTGATAGCCCTTAAATCTTCAGATATTAATATCATTCTGGGTATGGACTGGATGTCAGCTCATCATGCCCAAATTGATTGCTTCTCTAGGACTGTTCAACTCACCCATCCTTCGGGGAAGATAGTCAATGTCTTGATCCGAATAGCCAAGCGACAATTATATTCTCTTAACGCCAGCCCTTTGCCAGACCTCGAGGACATTCCGGTAGTCCGTGACTTCCCGGATGTCTTTCCAGAGGAATTGCTAGGTGTTCCACCTGACAGGGATGTTGAGTTCGTAATAGACCTCATTCCAGGAACCGTTCCGATTGCTAGAAGACCTTATAAGATGGCACCACTAGAACTAGCCGAGCTTAAGAAACAACTCGATGAGTCTTTGAAAAAAGGTTTCATCCGACCTAGTTCATCTCCGTGGGCTTGCCCCGTCCTATTCGTCAAGAAGAAGGATGGTACAGATCGGATGGTTGTAGATTACCGACCTGTCAATTTGGTCACAATCAAGAACAAATATCCACTTCCCAGGATCAACGACCTGTATGATCAGCTCGCTGGATCCTCAGTCTTCTCCAAGATGGATTTGAGGTTGGGCTACCATCAAATCAAAATCAGAAACGGGGACATTCCTAAAACGGCCTTCGTTACTCGTTATGGCCAATACGAGTACACCGTCATGTCCTTCGGTTTAACCAACGCTCCAGCCACCTTTTCTCGGTTAATGAACTCAATCTTCATGGAGTATTTGGATAAGTTCGTCGTAGTTTATCTCGATGATATACTCATCTACTCCAAGAACGAGGAAGAACATGCCGAACATCTAAGGCTAGTGTTGAAGAAACTTCGAGAGCATCGCCTTTATGCCAAATTTTCTAAATGTGAATTCTGGTTGACAGAAGTGACCTATCTAGGTCATGTAATATCTGGTAAAGGTATTGCTGTTAACCCTGAGCGAGTTCAAGCCGTTCTTAATTGGACTCCACCTGAATCGGTCAAGCAAGTTCGGAGTTTTCTAGGCTTAGCGAGCTATTGTCGTCGCTTTGTCGAGAACTTCTCCAAAGTTGCCAAACCTCTAACCGAACTCCTCAAGAAAGATAAGAAGTTCGAATGGACTCCACAATGTGAGCACAGCTTTCAGGAACTGAAAAGACGCCTGACCTCTGCTCCCGTGCTGGTACCGCCAGACTTCTCCAAGGACTTTGTTATCTACTGCGACGCCTCGCGACAAGGACTGGGTTGCATTCCCATGCAAGATCGACACGTAATCGCCTACGCTTCACGGCAATTGCACCCACATGAGGAGAACTATCCTACTCATGATCTAGAGCTTGCAGCCGTAGTCTATGCACTTAAGACCTGGCGACCTTACCTCCTCGGTAATCGTTGCGAAATATTCACTGATCACCAAAGTCTGAAGTACATTTTCACCCAACCGGATCTGAATCTCAGGCAAAGACGTTGGGTTGAATTGATCACAGACTTCGACTTAGGAATAACCTATACCCCAGGGAAAGCCAACGTCATGGCTGATGCGCTAAGTCGTAAATCTTATTGTAACAACCTGATGTTACAACAAAGTCAACCGCTTCTCCATGAGGAATTTCGGAAGCTTAACCTTCACATTGTACCTCAAGGTTTTCTTTCCACTTTGGTGGCAAAACCTACCCTTACGGATCAAATTATCAAAGCACAGAAGGTAGATCCGGGAATCTCCCGCATCAAGAGAAACATTCAGAAAGGAATTGCGAATTGTTTCTCCATTAATGATCAAGGGGTCGTATACTTCGGGGATCGACTAGTGGTTCCCAAAGTGCGCAACCTGAGGCGATTGATCCTTAAGGAAGCTCATGAATCTCCTCTCACCATGCATCCCGGTAGTACTAAGATGTATCAGGACCTACGCCAGAGGTTCTGGTGGACTAGGATGAAGAGAGAAATTGCTCAGTATGTTGCTAATTGCGACGTCTGTCGTCGTGTAAAAGCAGAGCATCAACGGCCTGCTGGCACCCTTCAACCCTTACCTATTCCTGAATGGAAATGGGATAAAATTGGTATGGATTTCATTACCGGTTTTCCCAGGACCAAGAGAGGGAATAATGCTATTTTCGTCGTGGTCGATCGTCTTTCCAAAGTAGCTCATTTCTTACCTGTTCGTGAGAGTATAACCGCTAGTCAGCTGGCAGACTTATACATCTCCCGTATAGTGTCTCTCCATGGTGTTCCTTTGGAAATTAACTCGGATCGAGGAAGTCTTTTCACCTCTCGATTTTGGGAAAGTTTCTAAAATGCTATGGGGACTCGTCTCTCCTTTAGCACCGCTTTCCACCCTCAGTCGAATGGTCAAGTGGAATGCGTCAACCAAATTCTAGAAGACATGCTTCGAGCCTCTGTTATCTCATTCGGAATGGATTGGGAGAAGTGCCTTCCATTTGCCGAATTCGCTTACAACAACAGCTATCAATCTAGCTTGGGTAAAGCCCCTTTTGAAGTTCTCTATGGACGACGGTGTCGAACACCCCTTAACTGGTCAGAGACCGGGGAAAGACAATTCTTTGGCCCGGACATGATTCAGGAAGCAGAAGAACAAGTTCGCATCGTTCGTGAAAAGTTGAAAACAGCCCAATCTCGTCAAAAGAGTCAATATGACCGAAAACATAAGGCTATGACTTTCGAGGTTGATGAGAAGGCTTATCTTCGGGTCACCCCTCTGAAGGGAACCCATCGTTTCGGTATCAAAGGCAAATTGGCTCCTCGTTACATTGGACCTTTTCGCATTCTCGCCAAACGAGGAGAAGTTGCCTACCAGTTGGAACTACCTCCGCACCTCTCCAGAGTCCACGATGTCTTCCACGTTTCTCAACTCAGGCGTTGCTTCTCGGATCCTATCCGTGGAGTGGACCACGAAACGCTTGATCTCCAAGATAACCTTACATATCGAGAGTACCCCATTCGTATTCTCGATCAAACCGAACGTACCACCCGACGTCATAATATCAAGTTTCTCAAAGTTCAATGGTCGCACCATTCTGAGGATGAAGCAACTTGGGAAAGGGAGGATCGTCTTCGACTTGAGTATCCCGCCTTCTTCCCGGAGGAACCCAAATCTCGGGACGAGATTCTTTTGAGTGGGGGTGAGTTGTCACACCCTAGCTAGTCATGCATCAGAGTGTGTGCATCATGTTTAAATTTTCCATTTAATTTGAAATGGGGATCTGTGAAACCCTCAGAATCATTTTTGAAAATGATCCAAATAAAAATTTCTCCAAAAGGGTCCAAGAAAATGCTCATGTTGCTCTCTGAAAATATTGGACAGAGATAAAAATCAAACCAATATTTTTAAGAGCTCATAGGTATTTATTTTGGGCATTTGGAATTAATGCATAAATATTTGCATTGGAAATATATTAATTATATATATTAATATATGTCCAAATATTATGCCATTTATAAAGGAGCTCTGGAATAATATATCTAGCTCCTGCAAAAATTGGCATAAGGAAATAAAATGATTTAATATTTTATTTAAATCAAAACAAATGTCAGAAATTAGAAAACAGAAAATAATTAAAAGGGAGAGGCTTACCTGGGCTCCTCCCTGTGCAGCCCAGCCAGCTGGCCGGCCCAGCCAGCAGGCGGCCCAGCCCACCACTGCAGCCCTCCGTCGTCTTCCTCCCCTCGCCCCGAAGCTGCTGCGTGCTCGCACGCGCACGGCCGCGCGGCCACCTCCTGCTTGCCGACGAGCTCCTGGCCGCGTGGACGACTCCCGCAGGCCGTCCCGATCCCCCCTGCTCTCTCTCACTCTTCCCCGGCTCTTCCCTCCTCTCCCTCGCTCTCTCTCTCACATGGCCGAACACCACCGTCGCCGCCGTTCGCCATAGCAGCCGTCTACGGCCACCCCTCGCTCCCCCGACTAGCTCAGGAGCTCCGCCTCGACCCCCTCTTCCTCCCCACCGCTCCACGGGTCCCCAGAAGCCCTGCATCGCCGCCACGTCGCCGTTCCCCTCTTCGGGCTCCGACCATCGTCGCCGTCGAATTCGTCGTCTCCAGCGCGTCCCTGAGCCCGCTAACCATCCCTGCAGCTCCGCGGTGAGCCCCCGAGTCGTTTCCCCCTTCTCCCCTGGTCCCTTTCGACCTCTAGGCCCTAGCCCCACCTTGGCCGAGAGCTCCACGCCGCCGGCGATGTCGCTGTCGTGGCCACGGTCACCGTAGCACCCAACCGAGCACACTATCGTGCTCCACACCTCACTAGGAGCACGCAGCACGCACTAACGCCTCCCCAAACCCCCTGCAACACCGATCCCGACCGCACCCGAACTCCGGCAGCCGCAGCCGAGCTCGCCGCCGTCGACTCCGGCCACCCCAGGCCCAGCCACAGCCACCGTTCGACGCGCGGGAGCAAGGGCTCTCCAACGAGCCCAAGCACGGCCTTGCCCGTGCCCTGTAGCGCGATCCCATGTCGCGCCGCCGTCTCGGGCCTCGCCGGCGTCACGTCGCCGGTGGGTTTGACCCATTTTGACCACGACAGGAACCCCCCTGAGTCCCTGACAGGTGGGCCCAGCCCTGTAGCTAATTAGGATTAGTGCTAACCACTGTTAGTTAACCCCCTGACACTGACCAGTGGACCCCAGCGCCACTAATCCCTAATTAGGATTAATTTAAACCTGTTAAACCCCCCTGTCACTGACGTGTGGCCCCCACACGTCAGGTTTGACCCCAGACAGCCGCAGTTGACCACTGACGTCATGCTGACATCATGCTGGCGCAATAATTATAATTTCTGGATTTAATTTAAATCAGGAAATTCCAGAATATTATTTAAACTTCAAAAATTCATAACTTTTATTCTGTAACTCCAAATTGGACAAATTATATATGAAAAATGATCAGAAAAATCCAATCTATCCATCTGTACTATTTTCATGCATGATCAAACAAGTTAAATTGATGTTTCAAGCAGAACAAGGAAAAGCACTTTAAGAGGCCATGTTTGAGTTTGAAATTTGAATCTTTGATTCAAATTTGTTCAAACCCTTCTGGTTTTAGTTGCATTGGTCCAACACACTCATATTGCTATGTTTCATGCATGCATCATATTGTTGCACATTGTTTGGTAATGGTTGTGTATCGGTGTCCTTGCGACAGGTTCTGCCCCCGAGGAGTACCGTGATTACCCTAACGAAGAATCATATCCGTGCATCGAACCATCAGGCAAGCAACCAACCATTTGATCATAT
>NW_025234919.1:0-6629 GCF_018294505.1 Triticum aestivum | reverse complement strand
TAAAAGTAGGTTGAAAACTTATATGATAAAAGATAGACCCGGGGGCCATAGGTTTCACTAGTGGCGTCTCTCAAGATAGCATAAGTATTACGACGGGTGAACAAATTACTGTCGAGCAATTGATAGAGAATCGCATAGTTATGAGATTATCTAGGAATGATCATGTATATAGGCATCATGCCTGTGACAAGTAGACGGACTCCTGCCTGCATCTACTACTATTACTCCACACATCGACCGACTCCTGCCTACATCTAGAGTATTAAGTTCATGAAGAACAGAGTAACACATTAAGAAAGATGACATGATGTACATGGATAAACTCATGCAATATGATATAAACCCCATCTTTTTATCCTCGATGGCAACAATACAATACGTGCCCTGCTGCCCCTGCTGTCACTGGGAAAGGACACCGCAAGATTGAACCAAAAGCTAAGCACTTATCCCATTGCAAGAAAGATCAATCTAGTAGGCCAAAACAAACTGATAATTCTAAGAGACTTGCAAAGATAACTTAATCACACATAAAAGAATTCAGAGGAGATTCAAATATTTCTCATAGATAAACTTGATCATAAACGCGCAATTCATCAGATCTCGACAAACACACCGCAAAAAGAGTTACATCGAATAGATCTCCAAGAAGATCAAGGAGAACTTTGTATTGAGATTCAAAGAGAGAGAAGAAGCCATCTAGCTAATAACTATGGACCCGAAGATCTGCGGTAAACTACTCACAACTCATAGGAGAGGCCTTGGAGATGATGTACAGGCCCTCCATGGTCGATTCCCCCTCTGGTGGAGCTCTAGCGAAGGCTCCAAGATGGGCTCTCGCGGATACAGAAGGTTGTGGCAGTGGAAATAGTTTTCCGTGGTGCTCCTGGATGTTTTTGGGGTACGTGGGTATATATAGGAGGAAGAAGTAGGTCGGTGGACGCTCGAGGTGCCCACGAGGGTGGGGGGGCGCGCCCACCCGTAGGGGGCACGCCGGGCACCCTCATGGCCGCCTTGGTTGTTGTTTGACTTCCACTCCAAGTCCCGTGGATTGCGTTTGTTCCAAAAAGATCGCCCCCAAAGGTTTCATCCTGTTTGGACTCCGTTTGATATTCCTTTTCTTCAAAACACTGAAATAGGCAAAAAAAAGCAATTTGGGTTGGGCCTCCGGTTAGTAGGTTAGTCCCAAATATTATATAAAAGTATAAAGTAAAGCCTATAAACATCCAAAACAGGTAATATAATAGCATGGAACAATCAAAAATTATAGATACGTTGGAGACGTATCAAGCATCCCCAAGCTTAATTCCTGCTCGTCCTCAAGTTGGTAAATGATAAAAACAGAATTTTTGATGTGGAATGCTACCTAGCATAATTCTCAATCTAATTTTCTTTATTGTGGCATGAATGTTCAGATCCAAATGATTCAAAATAAAAGTACATATTGACATAAGAAATAGTAATACTTCAAGCATACTAACAAAGCAATCATGTCTTCTCAAAATAACACGGCTAAAGAAAGTTCATCCCTACACCATCCCTACACAATCATATAGTTTGGTCATGCTCCATTTTCGTCACACAAGAATGCTCTCATCTTGCACACCCCCGATGACAAGCCAAGCAATTGTTTTATACTTTACTAACTCAAACTTTTTTAAACTTTCACGCAATACATGAGCGTGAGCCATGGATATAGGACTATGGGTGGAATAGAATATGATGAAGGAGGTTGTGTGGAGAAGACAAAAAAGGAAGAAAGTCTCATGTCAACGAGGGTAATCAATGGGCTATGGAGATGCCCATCAATTGATGCCAACATGAGGAGTATGGATTGCCATGCAACGGATGCACTAGAGCTATAAATGTATGAAAGCTCAACTAAAGAAACTAATTGGGTGTGCATCCAACTTGCTTGCTCACGAAGACCTAGGGCATTTTGAGGAAGCCCATCATTGGAATATACAAGCCAAGTTCTATAATGAAAAATTCCCACTAGTATATGAAAGTGACAACATATGAGACTCTCTATATGAAGAACATGGTGCTACTTTGAAGCACAAGTGTGGAAAAAGATAGTAGCATTGTCCCCTTTTTTGGTGGCCTTTTTCCATTTGGCCTTTCTCTTTTTTCTTTGGCCTTTTTTTATTTGGCCTTTCCCTTTTTTTTATTTAGGGACAATTCTCTAATAATGATGATCATCACAATTCTATTTATGTACAACTCATGAGTTAGAACTCAAAACTAGAACAAGATATGACTCTATATGAATGCCTCCAGCGGTGTACCGGGATGGGCAATGAATCAAGAGTGACATGTATGAAAAAATTATGAAGGTGGCTTTGCCACAATACGATGTCAACTACATGATCATGCAAGGCAATATGACTATGATGGTGTGTGTCATGATGAACGGAACGGTGGAAAGTTGCATGGCAATATATCTCAGAATGGCTAAGGAAATGCCATAATAGGTAGGT
Source organism: Triticum aestivum (assembly GCF_018294505.1). Classification (NCBI taxonomy): domain Eukaryota; kingdom Viridiplantae; phylum Streptophyta; class Magnoliopsida; order Poales; family Poaceae; genus Triticum; species Triticum aestivum. The sequence continues at coordinate 4,152 of NW_025234919.1, read as the reverse complement.
ATGGTGTCTGTTTTGAGGAAGATATAAGGAGGTTTATGTGTGATACAGCGTATCGTATCACGGGGTTTGGATGCACCGACGAAGTTTGCACCAACTCTCAAGGAGAGAATGGGCAATGCACGGTACCAAAGAGGCTAGCAATGATCGAAGGGTAAGAGTGCGTATAATCCATGGACTCAACATTCATCATAAAGAACTCATATACTTATTGCAAAAATCTACAAGCCATCAAAAACCATAGCAAATACCATGATGTTCTAAAAGACTCTCAAAATAATATAAGTTAAGCATGAGAGATCAACAATTTCTACAATATAAAGCCACCGCCGTGCTCTAAAAGATATAAGTGAAGCACTAGAGCAAAACTATCTAGCTCAAAAGATATAAGTGAAGCACATAGAGTATTCTAATAAATTCCAAATTAAGTGGGTTTCTCCCAAAAGGTGTGAGCAAGGATGATTATGGTAAACTAAAAAGCAAAGACTAATATCATACAAGACACTCCAAGCAAAACACATATCATGTGGCGAATAAAAATATAGCTCCAAGTAAAGTTACCAATAGACAAAGACAAAAGAGTGGATGCCTTCTGGAGCATCCCCAAGCTTAGGCTTTTGGTTATCCTTGAATATCTTGGGGTGCCATTGGCATCCCCAATCTTAGGCTCTTGCCACTCCTTTTTCCATATTCCATCAAATCTTTACCCAAAACTTGAAAACTTCACAACACAAAACTCAACAGGAAATCGCATAAGCTCCGTTAGTGCAAGAAAGAAAAACCACCACATAAGGTGCAGTAATGAACTCATTCTTTATTTATATATTTTTTAAACCTATTGTATTACAAATTCTCTATGGTTCATACCCCTTGATACTAGCCATAGATGCATCAAAATAAGCAAACAACACACGAAAAATAGAATCTGTAAAAAACAGAACAGTCTGTAGCAATTTATAACTCCCGAATACTTCTGGAACTCTAAAGATCCTATCAAAATAGGAAGTCCTGGGAAATTTGTCTATTGATCTACAGCAAAAATAATCAACGCAGAAGCACGTTTCTGTGAATTACTAAAATTATTTTCATGCGTGCAAAAGTTTCTGTTTTTCAGCAGAATCAAATAAACTATCACCGTAGGTTATCCTATAGGTTCTACTTGGCACAAACACTAAATAAAACATGAAAACACATCTAAACATAATCTAGATGAAATATTTATTACTAAACAGAAGCAAAAAGCAAGAAACAAAAGTAAAATTGGGTTGCCTCCCAACTAGCGCTATCGTTTAACGCCCCTAGCTAGGCATAAAAGCGAGGATAGATCTAAGTAGTGCCATATTTGGCATTCAATTCATAAGTAGCTCACATGATAGATTAATAAGGTAATTGAACTTTCTTTCTAGGGAAGTGTTCCATGCCTTTCCTTAATGGAAATTGGAATTTAATATTCACTTCCTTCATATCAATAATTGCACCAATCGTTATAAGGAAAGGTCTACGAAGAATAATAGGACATGAAATATTGCAATCTATATGAAGAACGATCAAATCTACAGGCACATAATTCCTATTTGCAACAATAAGAACATCATTGATCCTTCCCATAGGTTTCTTAATCGTGGAATCTGCAAGGTGCAAATTTAAAGAGCAATCATCAAGATCATGGAAACCTAGAATATCACATAAAGTTTTCGGAATCGTGGAAACACTAGCACCCAAATCACACAAAGCATAGCACTCATGATCTTTAATTTCAATCTTTATAGTAGGTTCCCACTCATCATAAACTAGGTATTGAAACTTCCAAATTAAGTTTTTCCTCATAATATTGCATCAAGGCATCAACAATATGTTTGGTAAAAGCTTTATTTTGACTATAAGCATGAGGAGAATTCAACACGGATTGCAACAAGGAAATACAATCTATTAAAGAACAATTATCATAATCAAATTCCTTGAAATCCAAGATAGTGGGTTCAATTCTATTTAAAGTCTTGACCTCTCCAATCCCACATTTACCAAATTTAGCATCAAGATATAAAAACTCCGAATCATTGGGACGCCTTTTAACTAAAGTTGACTCATCTCTAGTCCCATCATTTTTGAGATTCACATTGCAAAACAAGGATTTAATAGGGGATACATCAATAACTTTTAGATCTTCATCATTATTTTCATGGAAACTAGAAGAACACGCTTTTGCAAAGCAATCTTTCTTAGCACGCAACCTAGCGGTTCTTTCCTTGCACTCATCAATGGAAATTCTCATAGCTTTGAGAGACTCGTTGATATCATGCTTAGGAGGAGTAGATCTAAGTTTCAAAGAATCAACATCAAGCGAAAGCCTATCAATGTTCCTAGCCAAATAATCAACTTTAAGCAATTTTTCTTCAAGCAAGGCATTAAAATTCTTTTGAGAGATCATAAATTCTTTAACGCTATTCTCAAAATCAGAGGGCATCTTATTAAATTTTCCATAAGAGTTGTCGTACGAATTACCATAATTATTAGAGGAATTACTACAGAATGGTCTAGGATTAAAGTTTCCTCTATAAGCATTGTTACCAAAATTATTCCTACCAACAAAATTCACATCCATAGATTAATTATTATTCTCAATCAAAGTAGACAAAGGCATATCATTAGGATCAATAGGAGCACTCTTAGAAGCAAACAATTTCAAAAGTTCATCCATCTTTCCACTCAAAACATTAATTTCTTCTATAGCATGCACTCTTTTACTAGTAGATCTTTCGGTGTGCCATTGAGAATAATTAGACATAATTTTATCAAAGAGTTTAGTAGCTTATCCTAAGGTGATTTCCATAAAAGTACCTCCCGCTGCTGAATCTAAAAGATTTCTAGAAGCAAAATTCAATCTGGCATTGTATCATCATCCATAAGTTCAAACCATGAGTAGGGCAATTGCGAATCATTAATTTCATTCTTTCCCAAGATTGGGCAACATGCTCATGATCAAGTTGTTTAAAATTCATAATATCGTTCCTAAGAGAGATGATCTTAGCGGGAGGAAAATACTTAGAGATAAAAGCATCTTTGCACTTATTCCATGAATCAATACTATTCTTAGGGAGAGACGAAAACCAAATTTTAGCACGTTCTCTAAGTGAAAACGGAAATAACTTCAAATTAACAATATCATTATCCGTATCTTGCTTCCTTTGCATATCACACAAATCAACAAAGTTGTTTAGATGGGTAGCGGCATCTTCACTAGGAAGGCCGGAGACTTGATCTTTCATAACAAGATTCAGCAAAGCAGCATTGATTTCACAAGACTCAACATCATTAAGAGGAGCAATCGGAGTGCTAAGGAAATCATTATTATTGGTATTGGAAAAGTCACATAATTTGGTATTATATTGTGCCATCGCGATAAGTAAACCAACATACAAGCAAACAAAAAGGCAAGCGAAAGAGAGAGAAGATTGGGGAAGAGAGGGCGAATAAAACGGCAAGGGTGAAGTGGGGGAGAGGAAAACGAGAGGCAAATGGCAAATAATGTAATGCGAGGGAGATGAGTTTGTGATGGGTACTTGGTGTGTCTTGACTTGAGTGAAGACCTCCCCGGCAACGGCGCCAGAAATCCTCCTTGCTACGTCTTGAGCTTGCGTTGGATTTCCTTGAAGAGGAAAGGGTGATGCAGCAAAGTAGCGTAAGTATTTCCCTCAGTTTTTCAGAACCAATGTATCAATCCAGTAGGAGGCTCCTCAGAAGTCCCACGCACCTACACAAACAAACAAGAACCTCGAAACCAATGCAATAAAGGGGTTGTCAATCCCTTCACGACCGCTTGTGAAAGTGAGATCTGATGGAGATAATATGATAAGATAAATATTTTTGGTATTTTTATGATATAGATTGGATAGTAAAAGATGCAAATAAAAGTAGATTGAAAACTCATATGATAAAAGATAGACCCGGGGGCTATAGGTTTCATTAGTGGCTTCTCTCAAGATAGCATAAGTATTACGGTGGGTGAACAAATTACTGTCGAGCAATTGATAGAAAAACGTATACTCATGAGATTATCTAGGCATGATCATGTATATAGGCATCACGTCCGTGACAAGTAGACCGTATCCTGCCTGCATCTACTACTATTACTCCACACATCGACCGACTCCTGCC
>NW_025234918.1:0-6629 GCF_018294505.1 Triticum aestivum | reverse complement strand
ACAAATCAAATTGGAAGAATCATCAACCAAACTATTAAAAAAATCAGCAACTGAAAGCAGCAGAACAACACTTAAACATATTATTACCCCATGATTCGGGCATTTGTAGAAGACTCGACCAGGGTTGAGGATTGTGGTTGAGACTCGACGAATGATTCTGCGTGATTTGCAGCAGTGGCACCACACCAATAGCAGCGGGTTGCGATGCGCAACCGGCTGCGGTGTGCATGCCGGCGAGGGTGTGATGAGACCCACAGGAGATGGTACAGGTGGCGACTTGGCGCATATCTGGTTGTTGCCTTCTGAAGAGCAGGTGGACTAGCAGCCGATGGACATGGTTGCTGCAGCCAGAGCTTCTGATGCTAGGCAGAGTAAGTAGAGAAGAGGAGAAGAGAATGTTGGATATGTCAGTTCCATTACTTGCGGAGTAGCATAGCACCATATATAGTCATAATCTAGGTTTGGATTCGAACCAGCTACAGGAGCATGTCTCTCTTTTTTCTAAAACTCAGCAATGTCTCTTTACTGGTACACTAGCTTGTTCTGTATGCCTTCTCAAGTCTTTGATTTTCTTTCCCTTTTTTGCGAGGAAGGAAGGAGGACAAAATTGAGAGTTCCTGGGACTTGAACCCAAGACTTCTCAGTTGAAAACCAAGGGTGCTAGTCACTTATGTGGCAAACGTTCCCTGGGAGGAGGACGGCAGACGAATGCATTTTCCTTGTAGTTTTAGTTGCGACACAAGATCGAACGGTCGCAGTTTCGGGAATGTTAGCAGGCGAACGAGCCCTGTTTTTCTTTTCTTCCTATATATAAAGAAGTATGCTACTTGGTGTCGGCTTAGTCAACAAATTATTGTGACAACCTTGACCGTTGGATTGACATTCAATATCTGTCGTGTTTCTTCAGTCTCTTCTTCCTCGAGCCATCAAAGCCAAACCAGTGCCGGTGGGACCGCCTGCTCCCTCCTCCCACGGCTGGCTGTGCTGCCGCGCATGCATCATGGCCACATTGCACCCTAAAACTTTGCGCATCTTCCCCGGCTCCTGTTCGTTCCCGTCTGAGGCCTCACCATCGTCCTCCGCCTTGGTTCGCTCTCCGTGGTGCCACCCTCCGGTGTTGTCAACATGGTCAACAACCGAGAGGAATAAGGAGATGGCTGTACATGGTGAGGATGACAGTAGGGATCCAATAGCGCGCGCAGTAATTTTGTTTTTTCAGGATGGAGAATGGTATCAACTGGGTTGTGCGGGACCTGTGCCCGTCTAGCCCAGGATTTTATTTCATATGTTTAGCACATGACCAGCCCAGTTTGTTTTTTTCCTTTCTGAAAATGGCTAGCCAGCAATTTTGTTTTTTGCAGAATAACCAACGTAGTCCTACTTGCTTTTCTACGCCCTGCTGGGCCGGAAATCTTTCAAGACGAGGAGGGATGCATTTTGCCCAGAAAATGGGCTATAAGTAATAAGAAATGGGCTATAAGTAATAATAAATGGGCTGTAAAATGAAAAAATATAGCAAACATGCAATTAGTTCCAAAATACTTTTTTCTTCCGGATTTTGATATTTTAAATTTCATTGTTTTTGTGCGGGTAAAATTTCATTGAATTTAAATTAAGGTATGTTTAGTTTTAAAATTAATTTTAATTTGGCTAGAAATTTCGGGTTGTATGCTGTTTGGGACAGATTTGGAGGCTGATTTGCAGGTCTACTAGGTTGACGTGTACGAAAGGCTTTGTCAACTTAGTCCACAAACAATTCTAGCAGCAGTGATCGTTGGATGTTAATCCAACGGCCGTGCTGCTTCATCAATATCTGATCTTCTTGCTCCAGCCACCCAAACCAGCGTCGGTGGGACTGCCTGCTCCCACCTCCCACCGCCGGCTGTGCTGCCGCACTGGCTGCACCACCCCGCCCTACTTCATTGCTGGCCAGGCCATTCCTCTACTCGCCCACACCTCCTGTTATTTTTTAGTGATGGCAGCCGGACCAGTAAACCCTCGTACTCCCCACAGCATGGGCAACCATTGCCGAGTCTTCCCCGGCTCCGTGTTGTTCCCTTCTTACGCCTCGCCGTCGTCCACCGCCATGGAGCTCTCGGCGCGGCCAGGTCAACGTGGTCAACGAATGACATCCATCAGACATGGAGTGTACGTGGAGAGGCTGACAGCTGGGTCCACGGCCGCACACAAGGAAATGCCTCCTTATTATGCGCAAAATAATTATTGTTCTACCTGACATCTGGGACCCACTGAAAGGGCCTCTGTATTTCACGAAAAAAACATGTCCCCTCAACCTGACAGGTCGGACCCACCAGCTATCTTCGCACGCAAGGAAGTGCCTTCTTATTACACACAAAAATATGAATACACCCCCTGCCAACTGGAACCCAACAAAGTGGGAGGCTGACTTGTGGGCCTACCAAGTTACCGTATGATGTTCATCCAACGGCCGTAGTGCTTCTTCAATCTCTGGTCTTCTTGCCCTAGCCGCCCAAACCAGCGTTGGTCCTGCCTCCCGTGGCCGGCTATGATGTCACGGAGGCCTCACCGCCCCCTACTACTTCCACTGCTGTCCAGGCCATCCCTCTACTCACCCACACCCCCTGTTATTCTGCGGCAACTGCAGCATCACACCACAGCTAAACCAGTGAACCCTCATACTCCTCTATGCGTGGGTATCCACTATCGCGTCTTCCCCGGCTCTGCGTCGTCCCCTTCCTAAGCCTCGCCGTCATCCACCGCCCTGGTGCTCTCGGTGCGGCGTGGTCAATGTGGTCAAGGAACGACTTCCATCGGAAGAGTACTATACGTTGATAGGCTGACAGATGGGTCCACGGCAGCCGCAAGGAATTGGCTCCTTATTACACGCAAAATAATTATTCCTCCAGCTGACAGCAGGGACCCACCAGATGGGCAATCGTATTTCGCGAAAAAACATTTCCCCCCTTAATGTTGCGACCCACCAGCTACATCTTCGCACGCAAGGAAGTGCATCTAGACAAAAAAATGATTCGCTCCCCTGACTGCTGGGACCCACCAGCTACATCTTCGCACGCAAGGAAGTGCCTCACCCACCTGTCGAAGTGTACGTAGCATTGTCATTCTAGTCGCGAACGTGTATGTACATACTGGTCGATGTAGAGGCGCGCACGTGTCGTAGTAGATGCGCGCATGTAGCATGTACACGTACGTACAACAGCCAGTGTGCACGAAAGAAAATACGGCCACGTACGTACATATGGGAGGAGTCTCGAACGCCTACTCGCGCATACGTACGGCCAGGGCGCATGTACATGGCTGGGTCGGAATGGCTAAACTGCGTCGTGATCGTGTTCATGGGGAGGCAAAAAAATACGTCGTGTTCATCGGGAGGCAATGGAATGCGTGGGAGCCAACCGACTTGGATGGAAAAGCCGATGGAACGAGGCCTGATGTACCGCAGAACGGAGGAAACAGCCTTGTGTTCGACCGGCCACATTCAAAATGGGATCCTGTTCATCGGGAGGGGTCTGGCGTTCCGCAAAACAGAGGAAACGGACTTGTGTTGGACCTCCTCCGGTCGAAACGAGGTCCTGTTGATCGGGAGGGGTGTGGCGTACCGCAAAACGGAGGAAACGGACTTGTGTTGGAGTGCTAAGGTCGAAATGGGGGTCCTGTTCATCGGGAGGAGTGTGGTGTATCGCGAAACGGGACTCCACGGGATACTGTTCATCTCCACCGTCGACCTCCTCCAGCCACCACGGGCTACTGTTCATCCACCGTCGACCTCCTCCAGCCTCCACCTGCGACTGTTCATCCATGGGCTCCTATTCATCTAGCCTCCACCGCGCGCTACTCCACCGGCTACTGTTCAACCAGCCCTCTCCACGGGCTCCTGTTCAACCACCCCTCCATGGGCTACTGTTCATCCACCCCTCCACCATCTACTGCTCATCCAACAATCCATGGGGTCGTCCTGTTCATCTAGCCCTCCACAGGGTCCTGTTCATCCAGCCCCAACCGGCTCAATTGATCGAGGTCCTGTTCATCCATAGGCAACACCACGGGGTCCTGTTCATCCACCCCCACCGGGAACTATTCATCCATACACCCCAGCAACGCTCACTATTCATCGAGGAAAGGAGGCAGCAGGGTTCGATCGGCTTTAGTTAGCAGCAGTAGCAAATAAATCACTCGGGTTCAGTAACGTAGCTAGTGCAATCGCTCGGGTTCAGTTAGAGCCCAATGCCTCGCTCGGGTTCAGTTAGAGCCCAACGCCTCGCACACACGCGGGTACATGTATGAGAGAAACGCGCATCGCTCGGCCCCCAACCACCCACCGTAACCGGGAATTCCCCGAAATTTTTCTCCCCCTCGCTTCTACGTCCAAAGAATGTCATGCAGCTGCGTCTCCGGCCCGCCCAGGACGAAAAGCCCATTTTCTTTCATGATTTTTTGTCATAGAAGTAGGAACCCACCACATCTATGATGATACCATGTTTTGTCACAATTATCATCATAGAAGTGTCATAAGTATGATAAAAAAAATTCGTTTGGCCCAAAATGTCATGGATGTGTTTTTTTGTAGTGCATGGAACTACTGGGTCAGCAGCCTGCACTGCCGGGTGGTATGCTTGGCTAAAATCAGGTTACCCTGTTCATCTTTCTTCGTGTGAATGGCACACGACAGATCCAGGACGTCCTGACCCGACTGATCTCACTTCTTCTTAGGACTCCACTTCTCTCCGGCGTTCCCTTTGAACTTGCCTTCAGCAGCAACTGCGGCCGCTTTTGCTTGACCAATGGCTTCAGCTTTGCTCTTTTGTTTCCGACTGGGATTGGTGTTGTTGGGGTCATGCTCATTAGATTTTCCTTTGCCGCTGCGGAGGCGGTCTTCTTCTTCGCCATTCGCATACGGAGTGGCAATCTCGATCGTTCAGTTCATGCTATGGGTCCTAGACCGCCCAAATTTCAGGATGAGTTCTCTGTACCAGACAACTTCTTTCAAAGCACAGACTGCTTGATGTTGTGTAACATTCTCCAGCACATGGTGAAGTGTGGTCCAATGCTGTATGTAATCTCTCAAAGTTTCATTCTACTTCTGGACGCAGTGTTGCAATTTAGTCAGCCCAGCAGGACGCTTGTGAGTGCCTTTGAATGTTTTAATGAACACTCGGGCCAAGTCTTACCAGCTGTATATGCTGGCAGGATCCAACTGGGTCAACCATGCCTGGGCCGATCCTTCAAGCATCAAGGGCAATTGGTTCATGGCAACATAATCATTTCCTCTGCCAATCTACATAGCCAGCCGGTAATCCTGTAACCATGTATCTGGCTTCGACTCGCTAGTGAACTTGTTCACCCCTATGGCCAACCTGAAGTTGAGTGGTATCTTAGTAGCTCGTATTGCCCTGTTGAAACACTCGGGCCGGAGACAAACAGGCCACTGCCACTCAGACGACCTCTATCCAAACCCTCTCTGTGAGGCCTGCCCCTATCAACTAGATTTTGCACAAGGGCTGACCTTGCATTGAATCCAGGATCTTGGGGATCGATTGCCTCTCTCCGCTCGTCGTCGTAAGGGCACCTATCATCGTAATGCTGAGGCGCATATGAACCACCCCTCGGAAGGGGCGATGACACTTGATGGTGTTCATCACGGTGATGTCGAGGAGCAAACTGACCATGGACTTGATCCAGGTACTAATCCTTGTGGTAACAATGATCTTCACGCCGAGCAGGTAATCTTGGATTGTACGCCCATGATAATCAACAAGTGTAGGGGATCGCAACAGCTTCCAAGGGTAAAGTATTCAACCCAAGTTTATTGATTTGACACAAGGGGAGCCAAAGAATATTATTGAGTATTAGCAGTTGAGTTGTCAATTCAACCACACCTGGATAACTTAGTATCTGTAGCAAAGTATTTAGTAGCAAAGTAATATGATAATAAAGGTAACGATAGTAAAAGTAATGTTTTTGGGTTTTGTAGTGATTGTAACAATAGCAACGGAAAAGTAAATAAGCGAAACACAAGATGTGAAAAGCTCGTAGGCAATGCATCAGTGATGGATAATTATGTCGGATGCAATTCCTCATGTAATAGTTATAACATAGGGTGACACAGAACTATCTCCAGTTCATCAATGTAATGTAGGCATGTATTCCGTAAATAGTCATACGTGCTTATGGAAAAGAACTTGCATCACATCTTTTGTCCTACCCTCCCGTGGCAGCGGGGTCCTAGCGGAAACTAAGGGATATTAAGGACTCCTTTTAATAGAGAACCGGAACAAAGCATTAGCACATAGTGAATACATGAACTCCTCAAACTACGGTCATCACCGAGAAGTATCCTGATTATTGTCACTTCAGGGTTGTCGGATCATAACACATAATAGGTGACTATAGACTTGCAAGATATGATCAAGAACACACATATATTCATGAAAACATAATAGGTTCAGATATGAAATCATGGCACTCAGGCCCTAGTGACAAGCATTAAGCATAGCAAAGTCATAGCAACATCAATCTCAGAACATAGCGGATACTAGGGATCAAACCCTAACAAAACTAACTTGATTACATGGTAAATCTCATCCAACCCATCACCGTCCAGCAAGCCTACGATGGAATTACTCACACAC
>NW_025234917.1:0-6629 GCF_018294505.1 Triticum aestivum | reverse complement strand
ACAAATCAAATTGGAAGAATCATCAACCAAACTATTAAAAAAATCAGCAACTGAAAGCAGCAGAACAACACTTAAACATATTATTACCCCATGATTCGGGCATTTGTAGAAGACTCGACCAGGGTTGAGGATTGTGGTTGAGACTCGACGAATGATTCTGCGTGATTTGCAGCAGTGGCACCACACCAATAGCAGCGGGTTGCGATGCGCAACCGGCTGCGGTGTGCATGCCGGCGAGGGTGTGATGAGACCCACAGGAGATGGTACAGGTGGCGACTTGGCGCATATCTGGTTGTTGCCTTCTGAAGAGCAGGTGGACTAGCAGCCGATGGACATGGTTGCTGCAGCCAGAGCTTCTGATGCTAGGCAGAGTAAGTAGAGAAGAGGAGAAGAGAATGTTGGATATGTCAGTTCCATTACTTGCGGAGTAGCATAGCACCATATATAGTCATAATCTAGGTTTGGATTCGAACCAGCTACAGGAGCATGTCTCTCTTTTTTCTAAAACTCAGCAATGTCTCTTTACTGGTACACTAGCTTGTTCTGTATGCCTTCTCAAGTCTTTGATTTTCTTTCCCTTTTTTGCGAGGAAGGAAGGAGGACAAAATTGAGAGTTCCTGGGACTTGAACCCAAGACTTCTCAGTTGAAAACCAAGGGTGCTAGTCACTTATGTGGCAAACGTTCCCTGGGAGGAGGACGGCAGACGAATGCATTTTCCTTGTAGTTTTAGTTGCGACACAAGATCGAACGGTCGCAGTTTCGGGAATGTTAGCAGGCGAACGAGCCCTGTTTTTCTTTTCTTCCTATATATAAAGAAGTATGCTACTTGGTGTCGGCTTAGTCAACAAATTATTGTGACAACCTTGACCGTTGGATTGACATTCAATATCTGTCGTGTTTCTTCAGTCTCTTCTTCCTCGAGCCATCAAAGCCAAACCAGTGCCGGTGGGACCGCCTGCTCCCTCCTCCCACGGCTGGCTGTGCTGCCGCGCATGCATCATGGCCACATTGCACCCTAAAACTTTGCGCATCTTCCCCGGCTCCTGTTCGTTCCCGTCTGAGGCCTCACCATCGTCCTCCGCCTTGGTTCGCTCTCCGTGGTGCCACCCTCCGGTGTTGTCAACATGGTCAACAACCGAGAGGAATAAGGAGATGGCTGTACATGGTGAGGATGACAGTAGGGATCCAATAGCGCGCGCAGTAATTTTGTTTTTTCAGGATGGAGAATGGTATCAACTGGGTTGTGCGGGACCTGTGCCCGTCTAGCCCAGGATTTTATTTCATATGTTTAGCACATGACCAGCCCAGTTTGTTTTTTTCCTTTCTGAAAATGGCTAGCCAGCAATTTTGTTTTTTGCAGAATAACCAACGTAGTCCTACTTGCTTTTCTACGCCCTGCTGGGCCGGAAATCTTTCAAGACGAGGAGGGATGCATTTTGCCCAGAAAATGGGCTATAAGTAATAAGAAATGGGCTATAAGTAATAATAAATGGGCTGTAAAATGAAAAAATATAGCAAACATGCAATTAGTTCCAAAATACTTTTTTCTTCCGGATTTTGATATTTTAAATTTCATTGTTTTTGTGCGGGTAAAATTTCATTGAATTTAAATTAAGGTATGTTTAGTTTTAAAATTAATTTTAATTTGGCTAGAAATTTCGGGTTGTATGCTGTTTGGGACAGATTTGGAGGCTGATTTGCAGGTCTACTAGGTTGACGTGTACGAAAGGCTTTGTCAACTTAGTCCACAAACAATTCTAGCAGCAGTGATCGTTGGATGTTAATCCAACGGCCGTGCTGCTTCATCAATATCTGATCTTCTTGCTCCAGCCACCCAAACCAGCGTCGGTGGGACTGCCTGCTCCCACCTCCCACCGCCGGCTGTGCTGCCGCACTGGCTGCACCACCCCGCCCTACTTCATTGCTGGCCAGGCCATTCCTCTACTCGCCCACACCTCCTGTTATTTTTTAGTGATGGCAGCCGGACCAGTAAACCCTCGTACTCCCCACAGCATGGGCAACCATTGCCGAGTCTTCCCCGGCTCCGTGTTGTTCCCTTCTTACGCCTCGCCGTCGTCCACCGCCATGGAGCTCTCGGCGCGGCCAGGTCAACGTGGTCAACGAATGACATCCATCAGACATGGAGTGTACGTGGAGAGGCTGACAGCTGGGTCCACGGCCGCACACAAGGAAATGCCTCCTTATTATGCGCAAAATAATTATTGTTCTACCTGACATCTGGGACCCACTGAAAGGGCCTCTGTATTTCACGAAAAAAACATGTCCCCTCAACCTGACAGGTCGGACCCACCAGCTATCTTCGCACGCAAGGAAGTGCCTTCTTATTACACACAAAAATATGAATACACCCCCTGCCAACTGGAACCCAACAAAGTGGGAGGCTGACTTGTGGGCCTACCAAGTTACCGTATGATGTTCATCCAACGGCCGTAGTGCTTCTTCAATCTCTGGTCTTCTTGCCCTAGCCGCCCAAACCAGCGTTGGTCCTGCCTCCCGTGGCCGGCTATGATGTCACGGAGGCCTCACCGCCCCCTACTACTTCCACTGCTGTCCAGGCCATCCCTCTACTCACCCACACCCCCTGTTATTCTGCGGCAACTGCAGCATCACACCACAGCTAAACCAGTGAACCCTCATACTCCTCTATGCGTGGGTATCCACTATCGCGTCTTCCCCGGCTCTGCGTCGTCCCCTTCCTAAGCCTCGCCGTCATCCACCGCCCTGGTGCTCTCGGTGCGGCGTGGTCAATGTGGTCAAGGAACGACTTCCATCGGAAGAGTACTATACGTTGATAGGCTGACAGATGGGTCCACGGCAGCCGCAAGGAATTGGCTCCTTATTACACGCAAAATAATTATTCCTCCAGCTGACAGCAGGGACCCACCAGATGGGCAATCGTATTTCGCGAAAAAACATTTCCCCCCTTAATGTTGCGACCCACCAGCTACATCTTCGCACGCAAGGAAGTGCATCTAGACAAAAAAATGATTCGCTCCCCTGACTGCTGGGACCCACCAGCTACATCTTCGCACGCAAGGAAGTGCCTCACCCACCTGTCGAAGTGTACGTAGCATTGTCATTCTAGTCGCGAACGTGTATGTACATACTGGTCGATGTAGAGGCGCGCACGTGTCGTAGTAGATGCGCGCATGTAGCATGTACACGTACGTACAACAGCCAGTGTGCACGAAAGAAAATACGGCCACGTACGTACATATGGGAGGAGTCTCGAACGCCTACTCGCGCATACGTACGGCCAGGGCGCATGTATATGGCTGGGTCGGAATGGCTAAACTGCGTCGTGATCGTGTTCATGGGGAGGCAAAAAAATACGTCGTGTTCATCGGGAGGCAATGGAATGCGTGGGAGCCAACCGACTTGGATGGAAAAGCCGATGGAACGAGGCCTGATGTACCGCAGAACGGAGGAAACAGCCTTGTGTTCGACCGGCCACATTCAAAATGGGATCCTGTTCATCGGGAGGGGTCTGGCGTTCCGCAAAACAGAGGAAACGGACTTGTGTTGGACCTCCTCCGGTCGAAACGAGGTCCTGTTGATTGGGAGGGGTGTGGCGTACCGCAAAACGGAGGAAACGGACTTGTGTTGGAGTGCTAAGGTCGAAATGGGGGTCCTGTTCATCGGGAGGAGTGTGGTGTATCGCGAAACGGGACTCCACGGGATACTGTTCATCTCCACCGTCGACCTCCTCCAGCCACCACGGGCTACTGTTCATCCACCGTCGACCTCCTCCAGCCTCCACCTGCGACTGTTCATCCATGGGCTCCTATTCATCTAGCCTCCACCGCGCGCTACTCCACCGGCTACTGTTCAACCAGCCCTCTCCACGGGCTCCTGTTCAACCACCCCTCCATGGGCTACTGTTCATCCACCCCTCCACCATCTACTGCTCATCCAACAATCCATGGGGTCGTCCTGTTCATCTAGCCCTCCACAGGGTCCTGTTCATCCAGCCCCAACCGGCTCAATTGATCGAGGTCCTGTTCATCCATAGGCAACACCACGGGGTCCTGTTCATCCACCCCCACCGGGAACTATTCATCCATACACCCCAGCAACGCTCACTATTCATCGAGGAAAGGAGGCAGCAGGGTTCGATCGGCTTTAGTTAGCAGCAGTAGCAAATAAATCACTCGGGTTCAGTAACGTAGCTAGTGCAATCGCTCGGGTTCAGTTAGAGCCCAATGCCTCGCTCGGGTTCAGTTAGAGCCCAACGCCTCGCACACACGCGGGTACATGTATGAGAGAAACGCGCATCGCTCGGCCCCCAACCACCCACCGTAACCGGGAATTCCCCGAAATTTTTCTCCCCCTCGCTTCTACGTCCAAAGAATGTCATGCAGCTGCGTCTCCGGCCCGCCCAGGACGAAAAGCCCATTTTCTTTCATGATTTTTTGTCATAGAAGTAGGAACCCACCACATCTATGATGATACCATGTTTTGTCACAATTATCATCATAGAAGTGTCATAAGTATGATAAAAAAAATTCGTTTGGCCCAAAATGTCATGGATGTGTTTTTTTGTAGTGCATGGAACTACTGGGTCAGCAGCCTGCACTGCCGGGTGGTATGCTTGGCTAAAATCAGGTTACCCTGTTCATCTTTCTTCGTGTGAATGGCACACGACAGATCCAGGACGTCCTGACCCGACTGATCTCACTTCTTCTTAGGACTCCACTTCTCTCCGGCGTTCCCTTTGAACTTGCCTTCAGCAGCAACTGCGGCCGCTTTTGCTTGACCAATGGCTTCAGCTTTGCTCTTTTGTTTCCGACTGGGATTGGTGTTGTTGGGGTCATGCTCATTAGATTTTCCTTTGCCGCTGCGGAGGCGGTCTTCTTCTTCGCCATTCGCATACGGAGTGGCAATCTCGATCGTTCAGTTCATGCTATGGGTCCTAGACCGCCCAAATTTCAGGATGAGTTCTCTGTACCAGACAACTTCTTTCAAAGCACAGACTGCTTGATGTTGTGTAACATTCTCCAGCACATGGTGAAGTGTGGTCCAATGCTGTATGTAATCTCTCAAAGTTTCATTCTACTTCTGGACGCAGTGTTGCAATTTAGTCAGCCCAGCAGGACGCTTGTGAGTGCCTTTGAATGTTTTAATGAACACTCGGGCCAAGTCTTACCAGCTGTATATGCTGGCAGGATCCAACTGGGTCAACCATGCCTGGGCCGATCCTTCAAGCATCAAGGGCAATTGGTTCATGGCAACATAATCATTTCCTCTGCCAATCTACATAGCCAGCCGGTAATCCTGTAACCATGTATCTGGCTTCGACTCGCTAGTGAACTTGTTCACCCCTATGGCCAACCTGAAGTTGAGTGGTATCTTAGTAGCTCGTATTGCCCTGTTGAAACACTCGGGCCGGAGACAAACAGGCCACTGCCACTCAGACGACCTCTATCCAAACCCTCTCTGTGAGGCCTGCCCCTATCAACTAGATTTTGCACAAGGGCTGACCTTGCATTGAATCCAGGATCTTGGGGATCGATTGCCTCTCTCCGCTCGTCGTCGTAAGGGCACCTATCATCGTAATGCTGAGGCGCATATGAACCACCCCTCGGAAGGGGCGATGACACTTGATGGTGTTCATCACGGTGATGTCGAGGAGCAAACTGACCATGGACTTGATCCAGGTACTAATCCTTGTGGTAACAATGATCTTCACGCCGAGCAGGTAATCTTGGATTGTACGCCCATGATAATCAACAAGTGTAGGGGATCGCAACAGCTTCCAAGGGTAAAGTATTCAACCCAAGTTTATTGATTTGACACAAGGGGAGCCAAAGAATATTATTGAGTATTAGCAGTTGAGTTGTCAATTCAACCACACCTGGATAACTTAGTATCTGTAGCAAAGTATTTAGTAGCAAAGTAATATGATAATAAAGGTAACGATAGTAAAAGTAATGTTTTTGGGTTTTGTAGTGATTGTAACAATAGCAACGGAAAAGTAAATAAGCGAAACACAAGATGTGAAAAGCTCGTAGGCAATGCATCAGTGATGGATAATTATGTCGGATGCAATTCCTCATGTAATAGTTATAACATAGGGTGACACAGAACTATCTCCAGTTCATCAATGTAATGTAGGCATGTATTCCGTAAATAGTCATACGTGCTTATGGAAAAGAACTTGCATCACATCTTTTGTCCTACCCTCCCGTGGCAGCGGGGTCCTAGCGGAAACTAAGGGATATTAAGGACTCCTTTTAATAGAGAACCGGAACAAAGCATTAGCACATAGTGAATACATGAACTCCTCAAACTACGGTCATCACCGAGAAGTATCCTGATTATTGTCACTTCAGGGTTGTCGGATCATAACACATAATAGGTGACTATAGACTTGCAAGATATGATCAAGAACACACATATATTCATGAAAACATAATAGGTTCAGATATGAAATCATGGCACTCAGGCCCTAGTGACAAGCATTAAGCATAGCAAAGTCATAGCAACATCAATCTCAGAACATAGCGGATACTAGGGATCAAACCCTAACAAAACTAACTTGATTACATGGTAAATCTCATCCAACCCATCACCGTCCAGCAAGCCTACGATGGAATTACTCACACAC
>NW_025234916.1:0-6630 GCF_018294505.1 Triticum aestivum | reverse complement strand
ATTGTATGCTTGTTTGTTTGCGATAGAGTACCCGGAGTGTGCCGCTTGTTACTTCGAATCGCTAGGTTTTGCGGATCATCAGCAAGGCAAGTAACACTTTGATCATACCCCGTTCATACC
Source organism: Triticum aestivum (assembly GCF_018294505.1). NCBI lineage: Eukaryota > Viridiplantae > Streptophyta > Magnoliopsida > Poales > Poaceae > Triticum > Triticum aestivum. The sequence goes on along the minus strand of NW_025234916.1, from coordinate 6,510 downwards.
CAGTTTTAATTGCATTAGATCTATTTCCTCAAACACTTGCATGATTAGGATCTAAATAAATTGTGGGTATTGGGAAGTAGTTGAGGTAGTACCTATTACCTGTTTACTATCAAAAACCCTTGGGAGTTACTTCTACGTTTGCTTATATTGCTATGCTATGCTCGTAGAGGTGGATTGGGTTTGAGTGAATTTTCCATGACAGATGTGAGATTGTTAATTAATGGTTCAACTTAAGGTGGCAACTAAAACTCACATCTGGGTGGATTGAGGCACCTGGAGAACCCAGTGTTGTCTGTATGTATAAGGTCCGCCACCCAGGCTCAAAGGGATCATAAGATTATTCATGCTAGAAACTTCCGTGTGCAGCCACAAGCTATTATGGGCTCTAGCATAGCTGAGTAGGTTACAGGATCTCTTGAAGAGGTGGACTAGCAGATGTAGGGGAAAGTAGGTGTACCGGTCCATCCAGAGTAAAGAGTGATCGTTTCTGAAAGACTGTGTCTCGGTCATCCGTTTATCAAACATCATGTAGTGCGAGAATCAAGCGGAGGCGATCGAGTCTTGTGGGGAAAAGTGCGCAAACCTCTGCAGAGTGTACAAACTAATCATGGTTAGCCGTGTCCCCGGTTATGGACAACTTGAGTATCTAGTACCTGGATTATCATTTGAATCTCATCACCGTGATACTTATAATTAATTTTGTTGGGTTAATGATGACACTTAATTGGGATTGAGTTGGAGGTACCTTCTCAATGTTTCAACCACCATGATAGTTAAATAAAATTTATTCCTTTTGAAGTAGGATAAAATTGGCTTTTCGCAAAACTGTAACCATAGAGCTTTCCACCAGCCATATATGCATGTAGTATAGCATTATTATTGTTCATTACTCTCTATGTGTTACATTGCCAGCATATTCTATGTGCTGACCCGTTTTCGGGCTGCAACGTTTCATGTTGCAGACTTTTCAGACGACGAGTAAGATGCCTTAGGTCGTGGTCTTATACTCAGTGATGCCGCTGGAGTGATGGACTCACTTATCTTCCAAGTCTTCCGCTGTTATCGTTTTTTAGATGGCCTTAAGCCATGTTTATCATACTTATTCTCTTTGGAGATATTCGATGTAATAAGTGTGTGATTGCTACTCTGTTATAAATCCTCCATTTGTACTGTGCGTGTCAGCATTACTGATCCAGGGATGACACTGGTGCACAGCAGCACAGGCCATTTGAGGTCTGGTCGCTACAAAGTTGGTATCAGAGCACACGCTGACTGTAGGACACGACCACTAAGCTTAAGCCCTAGAAAACTTCTCTCTTATCTTTTCTGACCCCTCTCCACTTTCTACTCTTTTAGGAATGGCGAATACAAGGAGCAAGTTCATGCAACCAGATGAAGACACGCCGTTTGGTCGACACTTGAAGGAAGTCACCAAGTATTTGAACATAGGAATACCAAGCATCACCGGAACCTACAACGCCACATTACCTGAAGAGGAGAGCTGGAAGATTCAAGTTATTATTCCAGGAAGGACGTTTGAGCCAATTACTGAACCCATGAGATTGGTTTTCGAAGCACCAACTTGGAGTTTAGGGAAGAGTATGGCCGCACACATCGCCATGGGACGCATCGGAGAAGTCTACCACCAGGAGCTTAAGGATACAATCTACCAAATTTGTGGACGTCGAGACGCGCAATGGGAGATGATCAAGACCAAGAAGGATGGATCAATTTCAGCTTTTATTCAGGAGCAGAACCAACATATTCGTCGCCAGGAGAACCAGATGTGCACGGACAAGGAAGAACTGAAGAAGGCATTCACGAAGATCAAGGAACTCCAAGAAGAACTTAAGACTACACGCGAAGATTACTTGGAGGAAATCAACGCGCTAGTAGGGAAGATTGACGACCTGGAGAAGAAGATTGGAGCATTCGTGGGAGATCCAGTGCCAAAAGCAGAAGTCGACGAATGCACTTGTCTGGATAACTGCATCATCATCGACGACACCGACTCGGAACCAAGTGAAGACGAATGGATTGAAGAAGCTGGAGCAGACATCATGGAGTCTTCAACGGATCAGAATTTTTAGTAGACCACCATATCAGTAGTAGTTTTCCCCCATTTAATAGTATAGTTCAAGCACTTTGTAACGCTAGTTAGATCGATTGTTTTGCCTTGTTTGGATTGATTGAGTGATATTGATTGAATTGTCTCATGAGCATATGGGTAGTGTTTTCTCTCTAGACCTCATTCTATTCTTACCTCTCATCTTTTCTAAACCTATTAGATGCCTCCGAGACGCGACACCGGATTTGTTTTCCCGCCAGAGATCACCCAGTTGATTCAGCAACAGAATGCCCTGATGCACGTGTTAGTGCAGAACCAAGGCAACAACAACAACAACAACCCACCGCCACCACCACCTGTTGATCACTTAGCCCGTTTCTTAAGGCTAAACCCGCCGGTGTTTTCCAGTAGCACCGAGCCAATTGTTGCAGATGATTGGCTCCGCAAAGTTGGAAGGGAGTTGACCACTGCAGGATGCACAGATGCAGAAAGAGTGCGTTTTGCCGCACATCAGCTTGATGGACCCGCAGCATCATGGTGGGAGAATTATACAGCCACGCACCCTATTGACACTGTCACATGGGACCAGTTTCAGCAAGCTTTCCGAACAGCTCATGTTTCAGCAGGAGCTATGGCTATGAAGAAGCATGAATTTCGTAACCTACGCCAAGGAGGACGCACCGTAGGCCAGTATGTGGAGGAATTCAGTAAGTTAGCACGTTATGCACCAGATGACGTTGCTACAGATGCTGCCAAGCAGGAGAAATTCTTGGAAGGATTGAATGATGAACTGAGCATGCAGTTGATGGTAGCAACTTTCAACAACTACCAGGAGCTGGTAGATAGAGCTCTCATGATTGAAGGGAAGCAACAGAAGATTGAAAACCGTAAGAGGAAGTATGGACAAGGGAAGTATCACTCAGGAGCTCAGCAGAAGCCACGATTTACCCCGAAGCCGGGAGGACAGTTTCAGCATACCCATGGAGGAGGTAGTTCGCACAACCATAATGGCTCCAAGAATGGTAATGGGAATGGAGGAGGAAACGGACAGAACCGCACCAACCCATCTACCCCAACCAAGAGAGATCTAAGTCACATTACTTGTTTCAAGTGCCAGAAGACGGGACATTATGCTACTGATTGTCCCAAGCCCAAAATGGAAATGGCAATGGAAGCTCTGGGAAGAAGCCGAACCCGTTCAACAAAGGACATGTGAACCACGTGAGCGTGGAGGAGGTTGAAGCTCAGCCTGATGCAGTAATAGGTAAGTTTTTGGTTAAGTCATTTACTGCAACTGTTCTTTTCGATACTGGTGCATCGCATTCATACATATCAAGGGGATTCGTGAACAAGTTTAAGATGTCCACCCAAGTTCTCAAAACCCCTATGTTAGTAACCTCGCCAGGAGCAGAGTATATGGCCACCCAAGGATGTTTTCAGATACCGTTGGCGATTGGTAGGCATGTTTTCCCCTCAGACCCCATTGTTTTGGAATCGCAAGGTTTGGATGTGATTTTGGGAATGGATTGGCTATCGTTGTATGGAGGAAACATCGATTGTGCCAGCAAGACGATTTTGCTTACCACCCCAGAAGGAAAAAGGATCAAGTATGTATCCCGGCATATGCCGAAGAGGACTCAAGTGAATTCCTTATCAGGAGTTGTACAGGAGGAAGTACCAGTGGTGAAGGATTATCCGGATGTATTTCCAGAAGAGTTGCCAGGCATGCCACCGGATAGAGACATTGAGTTCTTGATTGAACTTTTGCCAGGCACAGGGCCAATATCTAAGAGACCGTACAGGATGCCCGCAAAGGATTTGGAAGAAATTAAGAAGCAGATCAAGGAGTTACTGGATAAAGGCTATATTCGCCCAAGTTCGTCACCTTGGGGATCACCAGTACTTCTAGTGGAGAAGAAAGATGGATCGCTGAGGATGGTTGTTGATTACCGAGGATTGAATGAAGTGACCATCAAAAACAAGTACCCACTGCCGATGATCAATGATTTGTTTGACCGCTTGCAAGGAGCTAAAGTATTTTCCAAGATCGATCTACGATCAGGATACCATCAGTTAAAGATTCGAGAGCAGGATATACCCAAGACGGCATTTACCACCAGATATGGATTATATGAGTATACCGTTATGTCATTTGGACTGACTAACGCACCGGCCTATTTCATGAACCTGATGAACAAAGTGTTTATGGAGTTTTTGGATAAGTTCGTCGTGGTGTTCATTGATGATATTTTAATCTTTTCCAAGGATGAAGAAGAGCATGAGGAGCATTTACGATTAGTACTTGAGAAGCTCAGAGAACATCAGTTATATGCCAAGTTCAGCAAGTGTGAGTTTTGGCTGAAGGAAGTTGGATTCCTTGGACATGTCATTTCTGGAGAAGGAATAGCAGTAGACCCTGCCAAGGTTGACACAGTGACAAGTTGGGAATCACCCACGACAGTTGGAGAAATCCGGAGTTTTCTTGGACTTGCAGGATACTACCGGAGATTCATCGAGAATTTCTCAAGAATTGCTAAGCCATGACTGAGCTATTGAAGAAGGACACCAAATTCAATTGGACTGAGGAATGTGAAGCTAGTTTCCAAGAGTTGAAGAAACGATTGGTTACCTCACCAGTGTTGATTCTGCCAGATCAACGCAAGGATTATGAAGTTTATTGCGACGCTTCTCGTCGAGGACTTGGAGCAGTGCTTATGCAGGAAGGAAGAGTTGTGTCGTATGCTTCACGACAACTTAAACCCCATGAGAAGAATTATGCTACGCATGATTTGGAATTAGCAGCCGTGGTGCATGCATTGAAAACATGGAGACATTTTCTCATCGGAAACCATTGTGAGGTGTACACAGATCACAAGAGTTTGAAGTACATTTTCACGCAGAAGGAGTTAAATCTCAGACAGAGGAGATGGTTGGAGCTCATCAAAGATTATGATATGAGATTGCATTATCACCCTGGAAAGGCTAACGTAGTAGCAGACGCGTTGAGCCGCAAGAGTCATGTCAACACCCTCATGACCGGAGAGTTACCTCAGGAGTTAGCCGAGGACCTACGCGAGTTATGTTTGGAGATAGTCCCAAGAGGCTATTTAGCGACATTGGAGATTCAGTCTACCTTGATGGAAAAGATCAGAGAAGCTCAGAAGTCAGACAAGGAGATTGAAGAGATAAAGGAGAAAATGAGCAAAGGAAAAGCCAAGGGATTTCGTGAGGATGAGCACGATACCTTATGGTTCGAGGACCGCGTATATGTGCCAAATGATCCGGAGATCAGGAAGTTGATTTTGCAGGAAGCCCATGATTCACCGTACTCGATTCACCCAGGTAATACCAAGATGTATTTGGATTTGAAGAATACTTTCTGGTGGACCGGAATGAAGAAGGATATTGCGGAGTTTGTAGCAGTTTGTGATGTATGTCAGAGAGTGAAGGCAGAGCATCAGAAGCCAGCAGGATTGCTACAACCATTGCCGATACCCGAATGGAAGTGGGATAAAATAGGCATGGATTTTATCACGGAATTACCCAGGACTCGTTCAGGCTATGACTCGATATGGGTTGTAGTCGACCGTTTGACGAAAGTGGCTCATTTCATTCCAGTAAAGACCACTTACACCAGTGCTAAGTTGGCTAAGATCTACATGACCAGGATCGTATGTTTGCATGGAGTTCCGAGGACCATAGTATCAGGCAGAGGAACCCAATTTACCTCGAAGTTTTGGAAGCAGCTACATGAAACGTTGGGAACCAGGCTGGAATTTAGTACAGCTTTTCACCCACAGACAGATGGAAAGACCGAGAGAGTCAACCAGATTTTGGAGGACATGTTGAGAGCATGTGCACTAGATTATGGATCCAGTTGGGACGACAATTTGCCATATGCGGAGTTTTCTTATAACAACAGTTATCGAACCAGTTTGAAGATGGCCCCTTTCGAAGCCTTGTACGGAAGGAGGTGTAGAACACCGTTGTTATGGGACGAAGTTGGAGACCGTCAGTTGTTTGGACTAGATTTGATTAAGGAGTCTGAACAGAAAGTAAGGTTGATTCGCGATAGACTCAAGGTAGCCCAGTCCAGACAGAAGAGTTATGCCGATTCTAAACGAAAGGAGACAGTTCATGAAGTCGGAGACCGAGTGTATCTTCGAGTATCACCACTTCGAGGAGTGAAGCGCTTTGGAGTTAAGGGAAAGTTAGCGCCCCGTTTTATCGGACCGTACAGAGTTTTGGAACGTATGGGAGAAGTTGCTTACAAATTGGAATTGCCCGAAGGATTGTCTGGAGTACATGATGTATTTCACGTTTCGCAGTTGAAGAAGTGCCACGCAGAAATGGCTGAGATACCGCTAAGAGATACTGTGCCACTGGAAGCGATTCAGCTGGAAAGTGATTTGACTTATGAGGAGAAGCCAGTTAAGATTCTC
>NW_025234915.1:4912-6630 GCF_018294505.1 Triticum aestivum | reverse complement strand
ATGATGTCAGAACGTGTTGGAAATTGATGACGTTGCTTTGAATGCTGCATACTAAACGCAAAAGAAGTCAGGATTTCAAATAAGTTTTAAAAACATTGGAGTGCCCGTGTAACAGATGAGTTCTCGTCCGAAACCCTGATATTCCCAAAGAGATTGTGCAGTTTGTACACGAAGTGCGTCCAGTTTTTGACGTGACCCTCTCTACTCTTTCGCACATGCTATGCGGGTGAAATGATGATACCAGGCCAAGTTTCAACATCTTCAGAGTTCATTTTGTAGTGATTTTCAATTTCACGGTCATTTAGCTCTCTAAACAAATCAGTAATTGACTAAAAAACAGCAAATGATGTCAGAACGTGTTGGAAATTGATGACGTCACTTTGAATGTTGCATATTGAACGCAAAACAAGTTAGGATTTCCAATAAGTTTAAAAAAAATTGGAGTGCCCGTGTAACACATGAGTTCTCGTTCGAAACCCTGATACTCCGAAAGAGATTGTCCAGTTTGTACATGAAGTGCGTCCAGTTTTTGTCGTGACCCTCTCTACTCTTTCGCACATGCTATGCAGATGAGACCATGCCAAGTTTCAATATTTTCAGAGTTGATTTTGTAGTGATTTTCAATTTCACGGTCATTTAGCTCTCTAAACAAATCGGTAAATGACTGAAAAACAGCAAATGATGTCAGAACATGTTGGAAATTAATGACGTCGCTTTGATGCTGCATACTAAACGCAAAAGAAGTCAGGATTTCAAATAAGTTTAAAAAACATTGGAGTGCCCGTGTAACAGATGAGTTCTCGTCCGAAACCCTGATATTCCGAAAGAGATTGTCCAGTTTGTACACGAAGTGCGTCCATTTTTTGCCGTGACCCTCTCTACTCTTTCGCACATGCTATGTGGGTGAAATGATAATACCATGCCAAGTTTCAACATTTTCAGAGTTCATTTTGTAGTGATTTTTAATTTCACGGTCATTTAGCTCTCTAAACAAATCGGTAAATGACTAAAAAACTGCAAATGATGTCAGAACATGTTGGAAATTGATGACATCGCTTTGAATGTTGCATAGTAAACGCAAAAGAAGTCGGGATTTCAAATAAGTTTAAAAAACATTGGAGTGCCCGTGTAACAGATGAGTTCTCGTCCGAAATCCTGATACTCCGAAAGAGATTATCCAGTTTGTACACAAAGTGCATCCAGTTTTTGCCATGACCCTATCTACTCTTTTGCACATGCTATGCGGGTGAAATGATGATACCATGCCAAGTTTCAACATTTTCAGAGTTCATTTTCTAGTGATTTTCAATTTCACGGTCATTTAGCTCACTAAACAAATTGGTAAATGACTAAAAAACAGCAAATGATGTCAGAACGTGTTGGAAATTTATGACGTCACTTTGAATGCTGCATACTGAATGCAAAAAAGTCGGGATTTCAAATAAGTTTAAAAAACATTGGAGTGCCCGTGTAACAGATGAGTTCTCGTCCGAAACCCTGATACCCCGAAAGAGATTGTCCAGTTTGTACACGAAGTGCGTCCAGTTTTTGTCGTGACCCTCTCTACTCTTTTGCACATGCTATGCAGGTGAAATGATGATACCATGCCAAGTTTCAACATTTTCAAAGTTCATTTTGTAGTGATTTTCAATTTTATGGTCATTTAACTCTCTAAACAAATCGGTAAACTAAAAAACAGCAAATGATGTCAGAACGTG
>NW_025234915.1:3868-4400 GCF_018294505.1 Triticum aestivum | reverse complement strand
CATTTTCAGAGTTCATTTTGTAGTGATTTTCAATTTCACGGTCATTTAGCTCTCTAAACAAATCTGTAAATGACTGAAAAACAAAAAATGATGTCAGAACGTGTTGGAAATTAATGACGTCGCTTTGAATGCTGCATACTAAACGCAAAAGAAGTCAGGATTTCAAATAAGTTTAAAAAACATTGGAGTGCCCGTGTAACAGATGAGTTCTCGTCCGAAACCCTGATACTCCGAAATAGGTTGTCCAGTTTGTACACGAAGTGCGTCCAGTTTTTGTCGTGACCCTCTCTACTCTTTCGAACATGCTATGCGGGTGAAATGATGATACCATGCCAAGTTTCAACATTTTTAGAGTTCATTTTGTAGTGATTTTCAATTTCACGGTCATTTAGCTCTCTAAACAAATTGGTAAATGACTAAAAAACAGCAAATGATGTCAGAACATGTTGGAAATTGATGATGGTGCTTTGAATGCTGCGTACTGAACGCAAAAGAAGTAAAGATTTCCAATAAGTTTAAAAAACATTGGAGT
>NW_025234915.1:2271-3404 GCF_018294505.1 Triticum aestivum | reverse complement strand
TCTCTAAACAAATCGGTAAATGACTGAAAAACAGCAAATGATGTCACAAATTGTTGGAAATTGATGACGTCGCTTTGAATGCTGCCTACTGAACGCACAGGAAGTCGGGGTTTCAAATAAGTTTAAAAAACATTGGAGTGCCCGTGTAATAGACGAGTTCTCGTCCGAAACCCTGATACTCCGAAAGAGATTGTCCAGTTTGTACACGAAGTGCGTCCAGTTTCTGTCGTGACCCTCTCTACTCTTTCGCACATGCTATGCAGGTGAAATGATGATACCATGCCAAGTTTCAACATTTTCAGAGTTCAATTTGTAGTGATTTTCAATTTCACAGTCATTTAGCTCTCTAAACAAATCCGTAAATGATTGAAAAACAGCAAATGATGTCAGAATGTGTTGGAAATTTATGACATCGCTTTGAATGCTATATACTGAACGCAAAAAAGTCGGGATTTGAAATAAGTTTAAAAAACAATGGAGTGCCCGTGTAACAGATGAGTTCTCGTTCGAAACCCTGATACTACGAAAGAGATTGTCCAGTTTGTACACGAAGTGCGTCCAGTTTTTGCCGTGACCCTCTCTACTGTTTCGCACAGGCTATGCGGGTGAAATGATGATACCATGCCATGTTTCAACATTTTCAGAGTTCATTTTGTAGTGATTTTCAATTTTAGGGTCATTTAGCTCTCTAAACAAATCGGTAAATGACTAAAAAATAGCAAATGATGTCAGAACCTGTTGGAAATTGATGACGTCACTTTGAATGCTGCATTCTGAACGCAAAAGAAGTCAGGATTTCAAATAAGTTTAAAAAACATTGGAGTGCTCGTGTAACAGATGAGTTCTCGTCCGAAACCCTGATACTCCGAAAGAGATTGCCCAATTTGTACATGAAGTGCGTCCAGTTTTTGCCGTGACCCTCTCTACTCTTTCGCACATGCTATGCGGGTGAAATGATGATACCATGCCAAGTTTCAACATTTTCAAAGTTCATTTTGTAGTGATTTTCAATTTTATGGTCATTTAACTCTCTAAACAAATCGGTAAATGACTGAAATACAACAAATGATGTCAGAACGTGTTGGAAATTGATGACATCGCTTTGAGTGCTGCATACTAAACGCAAAACAAGT
>NW_025234915.1:0-1624 GCF_018294505.1 Triticum aestivum | reverse complement strand
CAAATCGGTAAATGACTGAAAAACAACAAATGATGTCAGAACATGTTGGAAATTGATGACGTCGCTTTGAATGCTGCATACTAAACGCAAAAGAAGTCAGGATTTCAAATAAGTTTAAAAAACATTGGAGTGCCCCTCTAACAGATGAGTTCTCGTCCGAAACCCCGATACTCCGAAAGAGATTGTCCAGTTTGTACACAAAGTGCGTCCAGTTTTTGTCGTGACCCTCTCTAGTCTTTCGAACATGCTATGCGGGTGAAATGATGATACCATGCCAAGTTTCAACATTTTTAGAGTTCATTTTGTAGTGATTTTCAATTTCACGGTCATTTAGCTCTCTAAACAAATTGGTAAATGACTAGAAAACAGCAAATGATGTCAGAACGTGTTGGAAATTGATGATGGTGCTTTGAATGCTGCGTACTGAACGCAAAAGAAGTAAAGATTTCCAATAAGTTTAAAAAACATTGGAGTGCCCGTGTAACAGATGAGTTCTCGTCCGAAACCCTGATACTCCGAAAGAGATTGTCCAGTTTGTACACGAAGTGCGCCCAGTTTTTGCCGTGACCCTATCTACTCTTTCGCACATGCTATGCGGGTGAAATAATGATACCATGCCAAGTTTCAACATTTTCAGAGTTCATTTTGTAGTGATTTTCAATTTCACGGTCATTTAGCTCTCTAAACAAATCGGTAAATGACTGAAAAACAGCAAATGATGTCACAAATTGTTGGAAATTGATGATGCCACTTTGAATGCTGCATAGTGAACGCAAAAGAAGTCGGGATTTCAAATAAGTTTAAAAAACATTGGAGTGCCCGTGTAACAGATGAGTTCTCGTCCGAAACCCTGATACCCCGAAAGAGATTGTCTAGTTTGTACACGAAGTGCATCCAGTTTTTGTCGTGACCCTCTCTACTCTTTTGCACATGCTATGCAGGTGAAATGATGATACCATGCCAAGTTTCAACATTTTCAGAGTTCATTTTGTAGTGATTTTTTCAATTTCACGGCCATTTAGCTCTCTAAACAAATCAGTAAATGACTGAAAAACAGCAAATGATGTCAGAACGTGTTGGAAATTTATGACGTCGCTTTGAATGCTGCATACTGAATGCAAAAAAGTCAGGATTTCAAATAAGTTTAAAAAACACTGGAGTGCCCGTGTAACAGATGAGTTCTCGTCCGAAACCGTGATACTCCGAAAGTGATTGTCCAGTTTGAACACGAAGTGCGTCCAATTTTTTCCGTGACCCTCTCTACTATTTCGCACAGGCTATGCGGATGAAATGATGATACCATGCCAAGTTTCAACATTTTCAGAGTTCATTTTGTAGTGATTTTCAATTTCACGGTCATTTAGCTCTCTAAACAAATCGGTAAATGACTAAAAAACTGCAAATGATGTCAGAACATGTTGGAAATTGATGACATTGCTTTTAATGCTGCATACTAAACGCGAAAGAAGTCAGGATTTCAAATAAGTTTAAAAAACATTGGAGTGCCCGTGTAACAGATGAGTTCTCGTCCGAAACCCTGATACTCCGAAAGAGATTGTCCAGTTTGTACATGAAGTGCGTGCAGTTTTTACCGTGGCCCTCTCTACTCTTTGGCACATGCTAT
>NW_025234914.1:5408-6631 GCF_018294505.1 Triticum aestivum | reverse complement strand
CATTCAAAGCCACATCATCATTTTTCAATGCTTTCTGACTTAATTTGTTATTTTTCATGCATTTACTAATTATTTTGAGCTATAAGACCCTAAAATTGAAAAGCATTTCAAATGAACTCTGAAAAGGTTGAAAGTTGGCATGATATCATCATTTCATCCACATAGCATGTGCAAGAAAGTTGAGAGGGTTATGGCAAAAACTGGATGCACTTCGTGTACAAAACGGGCAATCTCTTTCAAAGTATCAGGATTTCATCCGGAAACTCGTCTGTTACAAAGGGATTTCATTTTTTAAAACTTATTTGAACTCCTGACTTTTTGTGTGTTCAAAATGCACCATTCAAAGCCACATCATCATTTTTCAATCCTTTCTGACTTCATTTGTTATTTCTCATGCATTTACTAATTATTTTGAGCTATAAGACCCTAAAATTGAAAAGCATTTCAAATGAACTCTAAAAAGGTTGAAAGTTGGCATGATATCATCATTTCATCCACATAGCATGTGCAAGAAAGTTGAGAGGGTTACGGCAAAAACTGGATGCACTTCGTGTACAAAACAGACAATCTCTTTCAAAGTATCAGGATTTCATCCGGAAACTCGTCTGTTACAAAGGGATTTCATTTTTTAAACCTTATTTGAACTCCTGACCTTTTGTGTGTTCAAAATGCACCATTCAAAGCCACATCATCATTTTTCAATCCTTTCTGACTTCATTTGTTATTTTTCATGCATTTACTAATTATTTTGAGCTATAAGACCCTAAAATTGAAAAGCATTTCAAATGAACTCTGAAAAGGTTGAAACTTGGCATGATATCATCATTTCATCGACATAGCATGTGCAAGAAAGTTGAGAGGGTTACGGCAAAAACTGGATGCACTTCGTGTACAAAACGGATAATCTATTTCAAAGTATCAGGATTTCATCCGGAAACTCGTCTGTTACAAAGGGATTTCATTTTTTAAAACTTATTTGAACTCCTGACTTTTTGTGTGTTCAAAATGCACCATTCAAAGCCACATCATCATTTTTCAATCCTTTCTGACTTCATTTGTTATTTCTCATGCATTTACTAATTATTTTGAGCTATAAGACCCTAAAATTGAAAAGCATTTCAAATGAACTCTAAAAAGGTTGAAAGTTGGCATGATATCATCATTTCATCCACATAGCATGTGCAACAAAGTTGAGAGGGTTACGGCAAAAACTGGATGCACTT
>NW_025234914.1:3601-5398 GCF_018294505.1 Triticum aestivum | reverse complement strand
GACTTCATTTGTTATTTTTCATGCATTTACTAATTATTTTGAGCTATAAGACCCTAAAATTGAAAAGCATTTCAAATGAACTCTGAAAAGGTTGAAAGTTGGCATGATATCATGATTTCATCCACATAGCATGTGCAAGAAAGTTGAGAGGGTTACGGCAAAAACTGGATGCACTTCGTGTACAAAACGGACAATCTCTTTCAAAGTATCAGGATTTCATCCGGAAACTCGTCTGTTACAAAGGGATTTCATTTTTTAAAACTTATTTGAACTCCTGACTTTTTGTGTGTTCAAAATGCACCATTCAAAGCCACATCATCATTTGTCAATCCATTCTGACTTCATTTGTTATTTTTCATGCATTTACTAATTATTTTGAGCTATAAGACCCTAAAATTGAAAAGCATTTCAAATGAACTCTGAAAAGGTTAAAAGTTGGCATGATATCATCATTACATCCACATAGCATGTGCAAGAAAGTTGAGAGGGTTACGGCAAAAACTAGATGCACTTCGTGCACAAAACGAAGAATCTCTTTCAAAGTATCAGGATTTCATCTTGAAACTCGTCAGTTACAAAGGGATTTCATTTTTAAAACTTATTTGAACTCCAGACTTTTTGTGTGTTCAAAATGCACCATTCAAAGCCACATCATCATTTTTCAATCCTTTCTGACTTCATTTGTTATTTTTCATGCATTTACTAATTATTTTGAGCTATAAGACCCTTAAATTGAAAAGCATTTCAAATGAACTCTGAAAAGGTTGAAAGTTGGCATGATATCATGATTTCATCCACATAGCATGTGCAAGAAAGTTGAGAGGGTTACGGCAAAAACTGGATGCACTTCGTGTGCAAAACGGACAATCTCTTTCAAAGTATCAGGATTTCATCCGGAAACTCGTCTGTTAGAAAGGGATTTCATTTTTTAAAACTTATTTGAACTCCTGACTTTTTGTGTGTTCAAAATGCACCATTCAAAGCCACATCATCATTTGTCAATCCTTTCTGACTTCATTTGTTATTTTTCATGCATTTACTAATTATTTTGAGCTATAAGACCCTAAAATTGAAAAGCATTTCAAATGAACTCTGAAAAGGTTGAAAGTTGGCATGATATCATGATTTCATCCACATAGCATGTGCAAGAAAGTTGAGAGGGTTACGGCAAAAACTGGATGCACTTCGTGTACAAAACGGACAATCTCTTTCAAAGTATCAGGATTTCATCCGGAAACTCGTCTCTTACAAAGGGATTTCATTTTTTAAACTTTATTTGATCTCCTGACTTTTTGTGTGTTCAAAATGCACCATTCAAAGCCACATCATCATTTTTCAATGCATTCTGACTTCATTTGTTATTTTTCATGCATTTACTAATTATTTTGAGCTATAAGACCCTAAAATTGAAAAGCATTTCAAATGAACTCTGAAAAGGTTGAAAGTTTGCATGATATCATGATTTCATCCACATAGCATGTGCAAGAAAGTTGAGAGGGTTACGGCAAAAACTGGATGCACTTCGTGTACAAAACGGACAATCTCTTTCAAAGTATCAGGATTTCATCCGGAAACTCGTCTCTTACAAAGGGATTTCATTTTTTAAAACTTATTTGAACTCCTGACTTTTTGTGTGTTCAAAATGCACCATTCAAAGCCACATCATCATTTGTCAATCCTTTCTGACTTCATTTGTTATTTTTCATGCATTTACTAATTATTTTGAGCTATAAGACCCTAAAATTGAAAAGCATTTCAAATGAACTCTGAAAAGGTTGAAAGTTGGCATGATATCAT
>NW_025234914.1:0-3417 GCF_018294505.1 Triticum aestivum | reverse complement strand
AGGATTTCATCCGGAAACTCGTCTGTAAGAAAGGGATTTCATTTTTTAAAACTTATATGAACTCCTGACTTTTTGTGTGTTCAAAATGCACCATTCAAAGCCACATCATCATTTGTCAATCCTTTCTGACTTCATTTGTTATTTTTCATGCATTTACTAATTATTTTGAGCTATAAGACCCTAAAATTGAAAAGCATTTCAAATGAACTCTGAAAAGGTTGAAAGTTGGCATGATATCATGATTTCATCCACATAGCATGTGCAAGAAAGTTGAGAGGGTTACGGCAAAAACTGGATGCACTTCGTGTACAAAACGGACAATCTCTTTCAAAGTATCAGGATTTCATCCGAAAACTCGTCTGTTACAAAGGGATTTCATTTTTAAAAACTTATTTGAACTCCTGACTTTTTGTGTGTTCAAAATGCACCATTCAAAGCCACATCATCATTTGTCAATCCTTTCTGACTTCATTTGTTATTTTTCATGCAATTACTAATTATTTTGAGCTATAAGACCCTAAAATTGAAAAGCATTTCAAATGAACTCTGAAAAGGTTGAAAGTTGGCATGATATCATCATTACATCCACATAGCATGTGCAAGAAAGTTGAGAGGGTTACGGCAAAAACTGGATGCACTTCGTGTACAAAACGGAGAATCTCTTTCAAAGTATCAGGATTTCATCCGGAAACTCGTCTCTTACAAAGGGATTTGATTTTTTAAACTTTATTTGATCTCCTGACTTTTTGTGTGTTCAAAATGCACCATTCAAAGCCACATCATCATTTGTCAATCCTTTCTGACTTCATTTGTTATTTTTCATGCAATTACTAATTATTTTGAGCTATATGACCCTAAAATTGAAAAGCATTTCAAATGAACTCTGAAAAGGTTGAAAGTTGGCATGATATCATCATTACATCCACATAGCATGTGCAAGAAAGTTGAGAGGGTTACGGCAAAAACTGGATGCACTTCGTGTACAAAACGGACAATCTCTTTCAAAGTATCAGGATTTCATCCGGAAACTCGTCTCTTACAAAGGGATTTCATTTTTTAAACTTTATTTGATCTCCTGACTTTTTGTGTGTTCAAAATGCACCATTCAAAGCCACATCATCATTTTTCAATCCTTTCTGACTTCATTTGTTATTTTTCATGCATTTACTAATTATTTTGAGCTATAAGACCCTAAAATTGAAAAGCATTTCAAATGAACTCTGAAAAGGTTGAAAGTTGGCATGATATCATGATTTCATCCACATAGCATGTGCAAGAAAGTTGAGAGGGTTACGGCAAAAACTGGATGCACTTCGTGTACAAAACGGACAATCTCTTTCAAAGTATCAGGATTTCATCCGGAAACTCGTCTCTTACAAAGGGATTTCATTTTTTAAAACTTATTTGAACTCCTGACTTTTTGTGTGTTCAAAATGCACCATTCAAAGCCACATCATCATTTGTCAATCCTTTCTGACTTCATTTGTTATTTTTCATGCATTTACTAATTATTTTGAGCTATAAGACCCTAAAATTGAAAAGCATTTCAAATGAACTCTGAAAAGGTTGAAAGTTGGCATGATATCATGATTTCATCCACATAGCATGTGCAAGAAAGTTGAGAGGGTTACGGCAAAAACTGGATGCACTTTGTGTACAAAACGGACAATCTCTTTCAAAGTATCAGGATTTCATCCGGAAACTCGTCTGTAAGAAAGGGATTTCATTTTTTAAAACTTATATGAACTCCTGACTTTTTGTGTGTTCAAAATGCACCATTCAAAGCCACATCATCATTTGTCAATCCTTTCTGACTTCATTTGTTATTTTTCATGCATTTACTAATTATTTTGAGCTATAAGACCCTAAAATTGAAAAGCATTTCAAATGAACTCTGAAAAGGTTGAAAGTTGGCATGATATCATGATTTCATCCACATAGCATGTGCAAGAAAGTTGAGAGGGTTACGGCAAAAACTGGATGCACTTCGTGTACAAAACGGACAATCTCTTTCAAAGTATCAGGATTTCATCCGGAAACTCGTCTGTTACAAAGGGATTTCATTTTTTAAAACTTATTTGAACTCCTGACTTTTTGTGTGTTCAAAATGCACCATTCAAAGCCACATCATCATTTGTCAATCCATTCTGACTTCATTTGTTATTTTTCATGCATTTACTAATTATTTTGAGCTATAAGACCCTAAAATTGAAAAGCATTTCAAATGAACTCTGAAAAGGTTAAAAGTTGGCATGATATCATCATTACATCCACATAGCATGTGCAAGAAAGTTGAGAGGGTTACGGCAAAAACTGGATGCACTTCGTGCACAAAACGGAGAATCTCTTTCAAAGTATCAGGATTTCATCTTGAAACTCGTCAGTTACAAAGGGATTTCATTTTTTAAAACTTATTTGAACTCCTGACTTTTTGTGTGTTCAAAATGCACCATTCAAAGCCACATCATCATTTTTCAATCCTTTCTGACTTCATTTGTTATTTTTCATGCATTTACTAATTATTTTGAGCTATAAGACCCTAAAATTGAAAAGCATTTCAAATGAACTCTGAAAAGGTTGAAAGTTGGCATGATATCATCATTTCAACCACATAGCATGTGCAAGAAAGTTGAGAGGGTTACGGCAAAAACTGGATGCACTTCGTGTACAAAACGGACAATCTCTTTCAAAGTATCAGGATTTCATCCGGAAACTCGTCTCTTACAAAGGGATTTCATTTTTTAAAACTTATTTGAACTCCAGACTTTTTGTGTGTTCAAAATGCACCATTCAAAGCCACATCATCATTTGTCAATCCTTTCTGACTTCATTTGTTATTTTTCATGCATTTACTAATTATTTTGAGCTATAAGACCCTAAAATTGAAAAGCATTTCAAATGAACTCTGAAAAGGTTGAAAGTTGGCATGATATCATGATTTCATCCACATAGGATGTGCAAGAAAGTTGAGAGGGTTACGGCAAAAACTGGATGCACTTCGTGTACAAAACGGACAATCTCTTTCAAAGTATCAGGATTTCATCCGGAAACTCGTCTGTTACAAAGGCATTTCATTTTTTAAAACTTATTTGAACTCCTGACTTTTTGTGTGTTCAAAATGCACCATTCAAAGCCACATCATCATTTGTCAATGCATTCTGACTTCATTTGTTATTTTTCATGCATTTACTAATTATTTTGAGCTATAAGACCCTAAAATTGAAAAGCATTTCAAATGAACTCTGAAAAGGTTAAAAGTTTGCATGATATCATGATTTCATCCACATAGCATGTGCAAGAAAGTTGAGAGGGTTACGGCAAAAACTGGATGCACTTCGTGTACAAAACGGACAATCTCTTTCAAAGTATCAGGATTTCATCCGAAAACTCGTCTGTTACAAAGGCATTTCATTTTTA
>NW_025234913.1:0-6635 GCF_018294505.1 Triticum aestivum | reverse complement strand
CAGGTCATCCTAGTGCTATTTTTAGTATTGAAATCAGTATTGAAAAATTAACGTGAAGAATCACAATACTGAATTCTAGTACCAAAATTAGTGATATACAAGTGAGTCGGGTGATCTCGTTTTGTATTTCAGTACTTAAATCAGTATTGAAATATTAAGGTGGACAATCGCAATACAGAATTTCAGTACCGAAATGAGTGATATAGAACATAGTCGGGTCATCTTGGTGATCTAGTTCTATATTGAAATCAGTAATGAAATATTACCGTGGATAATCAGAACAGTGAATTTGAGTACCGAAATTAGTGATATACAATCGAGTCGGGTCATCGTGGTGCGGTTTTCAATATTAAATATTAACATGGATAATCACAATACTATGTTTTAGTACTAAATTAGTGATATAGAACCGAGTCAGGTGTTAGTCAAGCTATTTTTGAGAACTCAAATTAATACTGAAGTACTAAGATGGATAATCGCAATAGTAAAATTTATACCGAAATTAGTGATATAGAAGTGAGTCGGGTGATCGTCCTTTTGTTCTTCAGTACTGAAATCAGTATTAAAGTAATAAAGTGGATAATCGCAATACTGAATTTTAGTACCGAAATGAGTGATGTAAAGCATAGTCGGGTCAACTTGGTGCTATATTTCAGTACTGAAATCAATATTGAAATAGTAAAGTGGATAATCACAATACTGAATTTTAGTACCGAAATTAGAAATTTACAACTCCGTCGGGTCATTGTGGTGCTATTTTTTTCAGTATTGAAATATTAACGTGGTTAATCCCAATGCTATATTTTAGTACCAAAATTAGTGATATAGAATTGAGTCATGCGTTCATCCAGCTGTTTTTCACTACTGAAATCAATACTGCAATATTTACGTGGATAATCGCAGTATCGAATATTAGTAACAAATTTGTGTATACAGCTAAGTCTCGTGATCATCGTTTTGTTTTTAAGTCTCGAAATCAGTACTGAAATATTGGTGGATAATCGCAATACTGAATTTTAATACCAAAATTAGTGATATACAACTGAGTGTGATGATCGTCATTTTATATTTCAGTATCGAAACCAATATTGATATATTAATGTGGATAATCACAATACTAAATTTTAGTACTGAAATTAGTGATACACGACCGAGTCGGGTCATCGTGGTGCTGTATTTCAGTATTGAAGTCAGTACGGAAATGTTAACATGTATAATCATAATACTGAGTTTTAATACCAAAATTAGTGATATAGAACTGAGTGAGGTGTTAGTCATGCTATTTTTTAGTACTCAAATCAATACTGACATATTAACATTGATAATCCCAATACTGAATTTTATACCGAAATTAGTGATATAAAACTGAGTCAGGTCATCCTAGTGCTATTTTTAGTATTGAAATCAGTATTGAAAAATTAACGTGAAGAATCAAAATACTGAATTCTAGTACCAAAATTAGTGATATACAAGTGAGTCGGGTGATCTCGTTTTGTATTTCAGTACTGAAATCAGTATTGAAATATTAAGGAGGACAATCGCAATACTGAATTTCAGTACCGAAATGAGTGATATAGAACATAGTCGGGTCATCTTGGTGATCTAGTTCTATATTGAAATAAATACTGAAATATTACCGTGGATAATCAGAACAGTGAATTTTAGTACCGAAATTAGTGATATACAATCGAGTCGGGTCATCGTGGTGCGGTTTTCAATACTAAATATTAACGTGGATAATCACAATACTATGTTTTAGTACTAAATTAGTGATATAGAACCGAGTCAGGTGTTAGTCAAGCTATTTTTGAGTACTCAAATTAATACTGAAGTACTAACATGGATAATCGCAATAGTAAAATATATACCGAAATTAGTGATATAGAAGTTAGTCGGGTGATCGTCTTTTTGTTTTTCAGTACTGAAATCAGTATTAAAGTATTAAAGTGGATAATCGCAATACTAAATTTTAGTACCGAAATGAGTGATGTAAAGCATAGTCGGCTCATCTTGGTGGTATATTTCAGTACTGAAATCAATATTGAAATAATAAGGTGGATAATCACAATATTGAATTTTAGTACCGAAATTAGAAATTTACAACTCCGTCGGGTCATTGTGGTGCTATTTTTTTCAGTATTGAAATATTAACGTGGTTAATCTCAATGCTATATTTTAGTACCGAAATTAGTGATATAGAATTGAGTCATGGGTTCATCCAGCTGTTTTTCACTACTGAAATCAATACTGCAATATTTACGTGGATAATCGCAGTATCGAATATTAGTAACAAATTTGTGTATCCAGCTAAGTCTCGTGATTATTGTTTTGTTTTTAAGTCTCGAAATCAGTATTGAAATATTAGTGGATAATCGCAATACTGAATTTTAATACCAAAATTAGTGATATACAACTGAGTGTGATGATCGTCATTTTATATTTCGGTATTGAAACCAATATTGATATATTAATGTGGATAATCACAATACTAAATTTTAGTACTGAAATTAGTGATACACGACCGAGTCGGGTCATCGTGGTGCTGTATTTCAGTATTGAAGTCAGTACGGAAATGTTAACATGTATAATCATAATACGGAGTTTTAATACCAAAATTAGTGATATAGAACTGAGTGAGGTGTTAGTCATGCTATTTTTTAGTACTCAAATCAATACTGACATATTAACATTGATAATCCCAATACTGAATTTTATGCCGAAATTAGTGATATAAAACTGAGTCAGGTCATCCTAGTGCTATTTTTAGTATTGAAATCAGTATTGAAAAATTAACGTGAAGAAT
This sequence comes from Triticum aestivum, assembly GCF_018294505.1. Classification (NCBI taxonomy): domain Eukaryota; kingdom Viridiplantae; phylum Streptophyta; class Magnoliopsida; order Poales; family Poaceae; genus Triticum; species Triticum aestivum. Next base: position 3,832 of record NW_025234913.1, on the reverse strand, counting down.
CAAAATACTGAATTCTAGTACCAAAATTAGTGATATACAAGTGAGTCGGGTGATCTCGTTTTGTATTTCAGTACTGAAATCAGTATTGAAATATTAAGGAGGACAATCGCAATACTGAATTTCAGTACCGAAATGAGTGATATAGAACATAGTCGGGTCATCTTGGTGATCTAGTTCTATATTGAAATAAGTACTGAAATATTACCGTGGATAATCAGAACAGTGAATTTTAGTACCGAAATTAGTGATATACAATCGAGTCGGGTCATCGTGGTGCGGTTTTCAATACTAAATATTAACGTGGATAATCACAATACTATGTTTTAGTAGTAAATTAGTGATATAGAACCGAGTCAGGTGTTAGTCCAGCTATTTTTGAGTACTCAAATTAATACTGAAGTACTAACATGGATAATTGCAATAGTAAAATTTATACCGAAATTAGTGATATAGAAGTTAGTCGGGTGATCGTCGTTTTGTTTTTCAGTACTGAAATCAGTATTAAAGTAATAAAGTGGATAATCGCAATACTGAATTTTAGTACCGAAATGAGTGATGTAAAGCATAGTCGGGTCATCTTGGTGCTATATTTCAGTACTGAAATCAATATTGAAATAGTACAGTGGATAATCACAATACTGAATTTTAGTACCGAAATTAGAAATTTACAACTCCGTCGGGTCATTGTGGTGCTAATTTTTTCAGTATTGAAATATTAACGTGGTTAATCCCAATGCTATATTTTAGTACCAAAATTAGTGATATAGAATTGAGTCATGCGTTCATCCAGCTGTTTTTCACTACTGAAATCAATACTGCAATATTTACGTGGATAATCGCAGTATCGAATATTAGTAACAAATTTGTGTATACAGCTAAGTCTCGTGATCATCGTTTTGTTTTTAAGTCTCGAAATCAGTATTGAAATATTAGTGGATAATCGCAATACTGAATTTTAATACCAAAATTAGTGATATACAACTGAGTGTGATGATCGTCATTTTATATTTCGGTATTGAAACCAATATTGATATATTAATGTGGATAATCACAATACTAAATTTTAGTACTGAAATTAGTGATACACGACCGAGTCGGGTCATCGTGGTGCTGTATTTCAGTATTGAAGTCAGTACGGAAATGTTAACATGTATAATCATAATACTGAGTTTTAATACCAAAATTAGTGATATAGAACTGAGTGAGGTGTTAGTCATGCTATTTTTTAGTACTCAAATCAATACTGACATATTAACATTGATAATCCCAATACTGAATTTTATACCGAAATTAGTGATATAAAACTGAGTCAGGTCATCCTAGTGCTATTTTTAGTATTGAAATCAGTATTGAAAAATTAACGTGAAGAATCAAAATACTGAATTCTAGTACCAAAATTAGTGATATACAAGTGAGTCGGGTGATCTCGTTTTGTATTTCAGTACTGAAATCAGTATTGAAATATTAAGGAGGACAATCGCAATACTGAATTTCAGTACCGAAATGAGTGATATAGAACATAGTCGGGTCATCTTGGTGATCTAGTTCTATATTGAAATAAGTACTGAAATATTACCGTGGATAATCAGAACAGTGAATTTTAGTACCGAAATTAGTGATATACAATCGAGTCGGGTCATCGTGGAGCGGTTTTCAATACTAAATATTAACGTGGATAATCACAATACTATGTTTTAGTACTAAATTAGTGATATAGAACCGAGTCAGGTGTTAGTCAAGCTATTTTTGAGTACTCAAATTAATACTGAAGTACTAACATGGATAATCGCAATAGTAAAATTTATACCGAAATTAGTGATATAGAAGTTAGTCGGGTGATCGTCTTTTTGTTTTTCAGTACTGAAATCAGTATTAAAGTATTAAAGTGGATAATCGCAATACTAAATTTTAGTACCGAAATGAGTGATGTAAAGCATAGTCGGCTCATCTTGGTGGTATATTTCAGTACTGAAATCAATATTGAAATAATAAGGTGGATAATCACAATATTGAATTTTAGTACCGAAATTAGAAATTTACAACTCCGTCGGGTCATTGTGGTGCTATTTTTTTCAGTATTGAAATATTAACGTGGTTAATCTCAATGCTATATTTTAGTACCGAAATTAGTGATATAGAATTGAGTCATGGGTTCATCCAGCTGTTTTTCACTACTGAAATCAATACTGCAATATTTACGTGGATAATCGCAGTATCGAATATTAGTAACAAATTTGTGTATACAGCTAAGTCTCGTGATCATTGTTTTGTTTTTAAGTCTCGAAATCAGTATTGAAATATTAGTGGATAATCGCAATACTGAATTTTAATACCAAAATTAGTGATATACAACTGAGTGTGATGATCGTCATTTTATATTTCGGTATTGAAACCAATATTGATATATTAATGTGGATAATCACAATACTAAATTTTAGTACTGAAATTAGTGATACACGACCGAGTCGGGTCATCGTGGTGCTGTATTTCAGTATTGAAGTCAGTACGGAAATGTTAACATGTATAATCATAATTCGGAGTTTTAATACCAAAATTAGTGATATAGAACTGAGTGAGGTGTTAGTCATGCTATTTTTTAGTACTCAAATCAATACTGACATATTAACATTGATAATCCCAATACTGAATTTTATGCCGAAATTAGTGATATAAAACTGAGTCAGGTCATCCTAGTGCTATTTTTAGTATTGAAATCAGTATTGAAAAATTAACGTGAAGAATCAAAATACTGAATTCTAGTACCAAAATTAGTGATATACAAGTGAGTCGGGTGATCTCGTTTTGTATTTCAGTACTGAAATCAGTATTGAAATATTAAGGAGGACAATCGCAATACTGAATTTCAGTACCGAAATGAGTGATATAGAACATAGTCGGGTCATCTTGGTGATCTAGTTCTATATTGAAATAAGTACTGAAATATTACCGTGGATAATCAGAACAGTGAATTTTAGTACCGAAATTAGTGATATACAATCGAGTCGGGTCATCGTGGTGCGGTTTTCAATACTAAATATTAACGTGGATAATCACAATACTATGTTTTAGTAGTAAATTAGTGATATAGAACCGATTCAGGTGTTAGTCCAGCTATTTTTGAGTACTCAAATTAATACTGAAGTACTAACATGGATAATTGCAATAGTAAAATTTATACCGAAATTAGTGATATAGAAGTTAGTCGGGTGATCGTCGTTTTGTTTTTCAGTACTGAAATCAGTATTAAAGTATTAAAGTGGATAATCGCAATACTAAATTTTAGTACCGAAATGAGTGATGTAAAGCATAGTCGGGTCATCTTGGTGGTATATTTCAGTACTGAAATCAATATTGAAATAATAAGGTGGATAATCACAATATTGAATTTTAGTACCGAAATTAGAAATTTACAACTCCGTCGGGTCATTGTGGTGCTATTTTTTTCAGTATTGAAATATTAACGTGGTTAATCTCAATGCTATATTTTAGTACCGAAATTAGTGATATAGAATTGAGTCATGGGTTCATCCAGCTGTTTTTCACTACTGAAATCAATACTGCAATATTTACGTGGATAATCGCAGTATCGAATATTAGTAACAAATTTGTGTATACAGCTAAGTCTCGTGATCATCGTTTTGTTTTTAAGTCTCGAAATCAGTATTGAAATATTAGTGGATAATCGCAATACTGAATTTTAATACCAAAATTAGTGATATACAACTGAGTGTGATGATCGTCATTTTATATTTCGGTATTGAAACCAATATTGATATATTAATGTGGATAATCACAATACTAAATTTTAGTACTGAAATTAGTGATACACGAC
>NW_025234912.1:0-6637 GCF_018294505.1 Triticum aestivum | reverse complement strand
CGTCCTCCTCTTCATCATCATTGTAGTCATATAACAACTCAATCATCATCTTTAGTCATATAATAACTCACCATCAATATATCACATGATATGCTAACGAACACTAGCTAAGGGTAGTCATCCTAGGTAAATAACTCATCATCATTCTAGCACATGACAAGTATTAGCTAGGACCTACTCCTCTCTCTTAGGTAAAATAGAATTAAACAGGTAAATCCCTCCATCTCCAAAATGGAGAATAGAGATCCACATGTCTTCAACTTGTGGCCTACGCACATTCATGGTGTCTCCAATTTGTTTCCTATGCGCATTCATTACTTGGCTCCATCCATTGATTTTGAGGCTTTCATATTTTAAACAAATTGAGTATGCACTGTGGGAAGCCACCCACGGATTTGGTCATAAGCTAACCATACTCATCTGACCTTCAGTATACATCAACTTAGGCACTACATCCTTCGGGAGCTTCTGTTCAAGAACATAATAGTAACATAGTTAACAATGTAGTTTATTTAAGAAGAATGTATGCAACCATAGTTAACAAAATCTTACCATGCTATTTGCAGATGTTACCATCACTCAACCTGTGGGCTAGTGGAACGTATCCACCATAATTTTACCTAATGTCATAATTGATCTTAAAAGTCTCAACATCACTAATAAGTGAGAGAAGAGAATTTTTCTCCTCCCAAGTTACTTCCCAGCTACGGTAGAAAAGCGCTCAAGGTTTTGGGCTTGGCTTGCAAGAAGCTTGTCGACATCCATGGCCACTATAGGGCCTGGTGTAGCAAAAAGGAGAAGGACTCCCTTGTTGACCTCACCTCGGCCATCATCGGCCCCTACTACGAAACATGAAGAAGGATGCCAAGAAAAATCCCGCAGCCTAGCACGAGGCCTGGATGCGGAGACTAGATGAAGCTCAAAAACATTTAGCGGCCAAGAACATGTACACATGCTACGAGATGCACGGACGGATCATTGACATGAGGTAGTGCCTCCTTCCTTTAATCGACGAGGGGTCGAGCAACCAGTAGAGCAATGGTGGCAAGCGTCACAAGGAGAAGTAGATGATGACTAGGTGATCGTTTATCCTATTTAATTATGCATGTAATTGTTTGCTTGGGTGTGTGCAAATGTCATGTGTGTACTAGTCACTTATGTAATTGGACGTTTAATTTGGTTACGCAATCATGTCCTTATAAGTATATATGTTGTTGTTCTGTAGACAGAGCATACATGTTGTGCATATTGAGCAAATCACATCGCATACGGATCAAACTATGGAACCCATCGGTGATTATTTCTTGAATCATTGATAATTATTTACAACGAACCATTTGCCCACAACACACACAAATTATTTGGAGAAATCGACTGTGTTATTATCTGTTTTCCCTTATAGTTCTGATTACTGAACTGTTTGCCGGTAGCACACACATCTTGTTAAGACAAATCATTTCCGATGTTTTGGATCATCGCAAACAGTTCATCCGAGTGAACTATATTTCGTCTATCGCACACACCTTGATCTGGCCGACCGTTTTTGTTGTTTCGCTCAGCACAAACAGTTCATCCGAGTGAGCAGTATACCGCCTATTGCACAGAACTTGATATGTCTGACCGTTTCTGTTGTGTTGCCTAATCGCAACTAGTTCCGAGTGAACTTTATGTCGTATATCACACACACCGTGATATGGTTGACTGTTTATGTTGTTTTGGCCCATCGTAAACAGTTCATATGGATCAACAGTCTGCCATGCATCACACACGCAACTCCAATCTGCATCGTGCTTGATACCTCCGCCAGCGCACACAGTTCGTCTTATTGGTGAAAGTTTTATTACAACACCGTTTGCAATTAATGCATCACACACATTTTGGTCGAAGGTTCTTTGATTGATGTGTCGCGTTAGTAGCATCCTGCAGTAGTGATAGAAATAACTTATTGTAATCTCCGCGTGGAGCTATTTGTTCCAAATGGATGTACTAATTTGTATTCTGGTTAATATGAAAAACTAATCCATGATAATGTGGGGATGTATGTGATATATTTAAGTTTGCATATAGTATCTAGTATTTTTGTTAGTACATTGTTCAACTAAGTATGGCGATTTCCACAATAACGTGAAAAATGGTTGAGATGCATGACTGCATTGCTCACACTCTAAGGTTCCATGTAAGGTGACCATGACTCGTTCTCTCTACGAAGACACAACTACTCCCTCCGTCTCAGTTTACAAGTCCTACGCGTATACCTAGGTTGCCAATTTGATCACCCTAATATAAACTATATAACACAAAAATTATATCTTTTGAAAATATAACATCTGAAGTTTATATTGGTATATTTTTTATAATATATTACTTATATTAGGTTGGTCAAATTGACGACCTAGGGGTACGCGCAGACCTTGTAAACTGAGAGAGAGGTAGTAAATAATTTAGAAGCTAGCTCGAACATTTGTTCCTTAATTGCTAACTGCACAAGCTTTCTAAGTTTGGTACGTACTCTATCTAATCTCCTGCCAAAAGGCTAAGGCAGTGCTTAGAATTTTATTTTATTTTTTAAGGGGGAGAAATTATTTTGATGAGATATAATTTGGTCCCATTCACGTGATATGGGCTTGGGCATCACCAATTGTCGTTGTAGCATGTTTCTCAATTTATTGGGCTTGGGCCATTAAATGGTCCATGGACTGAGTTGTTGGTTGAATTTTTGTAGTTTGTTCATAGGATTGGTCTCTACTTCCTTGCCTTTTTAATATAAAATAGAATATATTAATATCATGAAGTTACCAATTACACCCAGTCTGTGCACTAACAAAATGTCTCAAAGACATTCAAGATGCACACAACCCAAAAATAGATAGAAAAGAAAGGAAAAAAAGAAAGGCGTTCCCATAGTGATCAATTCCTCTCAGCAGCAGCACACAAACCACCACCAAAGACAACACCGGAAAACATAAAAGGTCCCCAAAAATGATGCCTTTAAGAAGGAAACAATGCGCAAGTGCCGTTGTGGCCCGATCCAAGATCTTAGATTTTCACTCTAGAGAAGGTCCGAGCTGTCAAAACAATACCATCAACAAGCCAATTGCCAGACACAACCAATGAAGGTCAGATCTTAGGTTTTCACTCTGAAAGTCAGAACTCCGCACCCTAGTTAGGGGACGGAGTATGGAGCCAAGCTAGGTAGGTCGTCAAGGCCATGTGACCATGACTCGTTCTCTCTACAAAGGCACAACTAAATTCGGAAGTTAGCTCAGACATTTGTTCCTGGATTTCTAACTACAGAAGCTTTCTGAGTTAGGTACGTACACTATCTAACCTCCTGGCAAGAGGTTAAGGCAACGCCTAAGAAATATTTTGACGAGATATAGTTTGGTGGTCCCATTCACATGTTGACATCACTAATTTTTGTTGTAGACCGTTTTTCAATTTGTATATGGGCTTGGGCAAGTTAAGTGTCTATGGGATGGATTGTTGGTTGGATTTTTGTAGTTTCTTTTTAGGATGGGTCTACTTCTTTGCCTGGTCCATTTGTCTCCTTTTATTGATGGCTTGCACTATATTTCTGTTAGCTTTGTGTTGTAGATAAACAAATAATAGTCTCTAGCATGTGTGACCTCATTTAATCATTTTAAAAAGGTAGTTGTGACCCCATTTGAAAACTTAGAATTATGACCCGACTTGAAATCTTGCAGTTGTGCGCCCAATTGAAATTTTGCATTTGTTTCTCCACTTGAAAACTTGTGACCCAATTGAAAATATGCAATTGCGGCACAACTTAACAACCTGCAGTTGTGACTCGACTTAAAAACTTGAATTTACGACCCTACACTACTAGGAAAACCCTAGTAGTAGCGTGGGGAATTTTCCTAGCAGTTGCGACCCTACAACTAACTTTTAGCAGTAGCACCGGTCTGACCCGACCCTACTGCTAAGTTAGTTATTAGTAGCGCTGAATTAGGCCGACGCTACTCCTAAGTACTAGCTGCGCGTGCTATTACCCAACGCTACTACTATTCATATGTATTTCATTTATTTTGTTTTATACTGTACTTATACACCATTATACAAATTTTGATACAATAGCAATTAAGAGAATGTTATATCATTAAGATCATGATGAGTTATTATATTAGTGGTTGAAAGAAATGCGGATTAGATCCAGTGGATGGATCCAAAGTGACCAAGTTCGATTAGTAGTGTCGCGGGAAACCACGGCCACCTACGGGACCAGGACGGCTCCTTGCTAGTTCGGCAGGGGGGAGTCCCGTTGCACAAAGAGCAAACCAACATGGGGCAGCGCGACAGAGATCACACAGGTAGTTTTACCCAGGTTTGGCGTGCCGTGAGGCATAAAACCTTACTACTGCTTTGGTGGATTGATGGCGGAAAAGTGGTGGTGGTGCATAGTACACTTGCCCGGCAAGGGTTGCCTCGGGGCGGCAGCGACTATGCGCGTATGGGGATGCGAGTGATCTAACTTTCTAACATCCCAAACGGTTGCCATGTGCCTCCTTTTATAGGTCAAGGGGCCACTACAGTGGCAATTTAGTCATTAGACACTGATATGATAGCAAATAGTGCTATCATACCTAACTTTGTAGGCTCATAGTGCGCATTTAATGTGCCTCTTAGTGTCACGTCGTTGGTTGGCCGACAAGTCTTGCTGGCTATCTCGCCAGCTCCATGCCTGCTTGTTCGACACGTCATAGGACGGGTGTCATCTGTGGGTTTCCTTGGTAGGAAGTGGCCGCCATGTGGGGAATGGTTTCCACTTAATCACTCCGCGTCTTGACACTGCACTGATCAACGACGTGGGTCGTGGTGGAGTAGTTGGTGAGGTAATCTGGCCTCCGTGAGTCCCGGCAGGCCCTGCTAGGACGCATTGGTCACCTTCTTCTGGTGGGTGGCCTCGCCCCTTGCCGGGCTCGCCTGCCCGGCAAGGGAGGCTTCTCTCTGGATAGTATCTGGCTTCTCTGATTTGGCCTTGGATGCTTCCGTACTGCTTGTTGATGCTTTGAATCTCTTGGTCTCTTGTTCATTTTGTTTTGATCTTGGCTTGTCCATGCACGAGTCAGGGGAGAATATATGCCCCTATATATTTTCCCCTACATAAGCCCCCGGGTCTGAGCCACACGTGTCACGGGGCATGTTGGCTTATGCCCAAAACCGTGCGCGGTCACATGGCAGGAGAGGGCTGCGCGTGCCGGTTCACCATGATGACTGGTGAATCCAACATCCATTTTGCATAATTACTGCGTGGCGTGGGATCGTGGGACTATAGCAGTTAAGGTAAAACGGTAAATTTCCGAAGTGTCGCGCCTTCGATCCGCTCCCCCCCCTAAGAGCATGGAAAAACGGAGCGGTACGATCCATATGTCTTCTACTCTTGTTTCCATCTTCTTCCTCCGCAAGCCAAACAACAGTCCCTGCTCTCTCCCTTCCGCCGCCGTTCTTCCCATCGATCCCTTCTGCGTCATCGCTGCCTGGATGGGGAAGAAACCCGCGGACAAGAAGAAGCAGACGGCTGCAGCGAAAGGAGGCCAATGCCGAGGGAAGCAAGCGAGGGGCGGAGTTGAGCAAGAGGCAGAGCGAAGATGTCGTCTTCACTCCGTCAAATCTAAGTGGCCTAGTCCTTCAAGCGAGGTATGGGTATTTGTGGGGGAGGCCTCTCGAGAAAGGGCATGGTGCGCCCATGGTTTATGTGGTAGAGAAGGTGGTTCCGCAGGACTCCTATTGATTCTTCTGCGCTTATTTCATCTGTGGTCTTTGTCCCCCTTTCTCTGGGTTCTTTGAGGCAATCGTGAACGTCTTCGGGTTCCACCTCCTCGATTTCACGCCAAATGCAATGGCGACCATGTCCATCTTTGCGCATTTGTGCGAGAATTTTGTCGGAGTCAAGCCCAATGTGGATCTGTTCTGGCATTACTTTATGCAGCAAGTGGAGGGCAGAGCCTACCACTCCAGGGTTATTAGCTGGATACCACACGTGGCGAGGAAGATATGGGATTCACTCCCTGGGTATCAGCGCGAAAGGTGGGATGAGTGGAGAGGCGATTGGTGCTGGGTTCAGGACAAGGAGGCCCCCGATTGCTGTGAATACCGGAAGGAATGTGTCGAGCGCGGCAGGTATTGGAGCGCCAATGGCCTTACTGAAGACAGGCTGCGCCCGGCAATCAACAGGATCACCCGTTTGGGGGTTTTTGGGCTAACCATAGAGCATGTGGGGGCGGACTTCCTTCTCCGCCGCATCTCACCATTGCAGGAAATGGATAGATCCGCGCGGCTATATGGGGATGTGGTAGACAGTATGAGGTTGTTTCCCGGGTTGGCCAATAACATATCGGTTTATGGCCATGCTTGGTTGTGTGACAAACTGTTTGGTCGCTTCGAGTTGTTCAAGCTCCCGGAAACCGTCATCCTTTTGAACGTCAATTCTGCCCGGGACCAGATTTTGAAATGGATGCCGGACTGTAATGTTGATGGAGTAGCAAGCAGTTGGCAACTACCCACCCTAGACGAGGAGCTTGAGTGGTCGAACACCCTGGAGCAGAGGGCCACCTGGATTGATATCAGGATGTATAAGCCCACCTCTTCCATGGAGGTGGCGTATATTTTGAGAAGGGTC
>NW_025234911.1:0-6637 GCF_018294505.1 Triticum aestivum | reverse complement strand
GGGGGGGGGCTTTAGTCTCCACTCTTTAGTTCCGGTTACAGAACCGGCACTAAAGGCCCTTACGAACCGGCACTAAAGGCCGGTTCTGCACTAGTGCTCTCTCCCTTCTAACACCTAGAGCGCGTATATTTTACCGGAATCTACAAGAAGGTGACTGATATGCACCTGAGTGTAGTAAGATTTTCCAAGCCTGATTTGTCTGGTACTTGACACTACCGATTTTGGCATGAAGTTCTGTGGCAGAACACTCTGCAACAAGGAACCCTATGGTTCGTCCAGATAGACTCAAAGAGACAATTTAGTTTCTTATCCTTCTCATTCCCACAAACAAAGGAGGGTCCACACTTTACTTCTCTCTCCTTTTCTCATGTGCCTCTATCTCTATGGGAGCCACCAGTAGCTACATGAGTGATTTGGGCTCTCGGGTGCAGCAGAAAGCAATACATTTCCATCTGCTAGCTAGAAGATATTAATAGGAGTCTTTTTTTCTATTTGCTAGGAGGCATTAACAGGATTTAATTTCCCGGTTGCATTTTGTTGTTGTAGGAGACCTAAAAAAACATGTCGCGCCTAAGTGTATGGACCCACATTAATTTTGCACGTACATCATTCTACAGGAAATTTTAAAGGCGCCTAGCTTAACACGGTTTATATGCAGCAAATAAAGAAAAGAGAGATTTAGGTGCAAAGAGCAGTGTTTTTATTCGAGCATCCTGGCCGCGTGTTTAATGACTATTTATATAGGAAGCTTTTTTTATTATCATATAAAGCATATACAACCACATAGTTGTTGGAATTATGTGTCCTGCAACTATATTCAAATTACTAGGAATTACTAATATTCGGAATACCTCATTATGGAATTGTACATGTATTTATACATGGAATTGATTTACATGTTTAGCATGGAATTGTTACTTGCTGGAATATTCTTAAGTGATATATGCTTAAGGAAGCTGGTCGATTATCAGTGGAATACAATATACTATTTATATTGGAAAGACTACCCGGGTATATTGATGATTGGAAGGAGCTAGATTATATAGTTAGATTACAGCCCTAACGTTGATCTACGTAATTAGAGAAATTTACACTCTATTATGGCGCGTTGCTCACAAGCGCGTGCTCCGGGGACATAACGGGTAGAATCCGTTAACAGACAAATATGATCGTGGTTGATAATTTGATCTGGACTCTATCCTGGAAACTAGTGAAAAAGGCTAGGAATCTTATCTGTATAAGAGGTGGACTCTTTGGAAAGACAATATAAGAGGGTCCCTACCCCTAACCTCAGATATGCGAATTATGAGCGGCACCACGGATAAGCGCAGAGGAATAGGGGGTAGACCACAAACCCTAAATCTCTTACATTGGCATCATGAGCTCAGGTTCGTTCGCCAACAACTGTGTTGTCGTGCCCTCGCCGGCGCGATCGCTGATCCGCTTGCTGTTCTGCGGACGTGGTCGTCGCTCATAACTTTAGATCCGATCCGCTGCGTACTCTATCGCCGGTCGACTCCGCTGCAAAACATGGTTGTGTTCCCCTGTGCATCCCCCACGCAGATTGATTTGTCGCCGGTCGTCTCCATTGGGCTGCTGTGTCTGTCCGACCAAGAACGGAATCACACGTTCATGTGTTGCGCATGTACAAGTCGTTGGAGTTTTGCGTTCGATCAGGGAGATGAGGAGTTCTAGTACCTCTACTTACTACCAATCGGATCTGGAAATTAAATTATTACTCTGGCATCATGTAATAATCACGACTCCCGTGGTCCTCGCGGCGCTACCGTCGGGACGTTAAGAAATTTTTGGCCTCGTCAAGATCCATACGAGTCGCCATCTGCTACTCGGAAGCTGAAAGGACAACAATACAGGATCAAACTCATCTCTATGCACCATCGCTACGTCGGCTGAACTTGGCAGCTTGCTGGCCAAGGAACATAAAATCTCCACTACTCCACTTGCCAGGCAGAGCGAGCATCTGCTCGGAAACTGCAGGTCGCACCCACGCTTGTTGCTGCTGCTATCTACGTCATCAAGTCTTCGTTCAAAGGGAAGGAATTTTTGTTGTCATTTATTGTGCCCAACATGTAATCAATTGCACGGCCAACCAGCCGGAAGAACCACATGCATCTGTGCATACATGCTATGAGAGAAGGGGTGCTAATATTTTTTTCCCTATGTAGTACCCTATTAATTGGTGTGTTTTATTAGATTATTGATTAATTCTCTGACTTGTTTGATTGCTAATCTACTGCATGCAAGTCACAACAAGGAAAATACGTTTATTCCTTGGAAGAAGTATAGGAAGACTCCGGAATAAATGTGTGGATGAACTGCACGCAGCAAATGATTACATACTGAAAAGCACCATGGTTGAATTATTCTGCGAACAATTATGCATAATCGGGAAATGGATTTCAAACAACCGCTATTATTGAGCATCACTTGTTTATGGAGGAAGTTAGGAGTCACTCCAAGGAAATTTGCTCTTCACTTGTCGGAAGAGTGAAAATATTGCTCAATAAAAAAAATAGTGCATTATGGAATTTTGTACAATGGTCTCTTATTTGTTGATGGTCCAATGAATGTTGGCAACCCAAACTGTTTATTTGGGGAAGATAACTCCACATGGAGAAATACCTACAATGTGAATACATGCTTGGAATCTCAATATTTATGCCATCTACGACTTGGACACATATATTGGAATATGATTAAGTGGTTCATTAATTCTGGAATTCTAAATTTTAGTGGGAGGAATATCGTTCTCGTGAAGCATATATAATGGTTATTTTTTGTTTACACGCCTTTTTCTTAAGGTGGAAGGAGATAAAAAGTTTCACATCATTTTTTTAATATACTTATGGTATGTTTTGGACACTCCCACTAGAGGTCATTTTTTTTTATCTCATTCACTGATGATTGCACTAGATATGGTTGTGTTTATACTATTTCAAAATACAAGTCGGAATGTTTTATTTTGCCTGTCATATTATGTACTGAAGTGGAAAATCAGTTGATTGAAAGATTCCAAAGTTTTAACAACCGATTGGTGTGGGAAATACACTTCAGGAATATATCAATTGACTTGTAAAGAGCATGGAAATATTCACCATTGTAATAGACCGTACACTCCACAATTAATTGGAGGAATTGAATATTTTGCTACAGTTTTTTCTGGAAGGAGTGCGTATATACCGTTGTTTGTCTATATCATCCATCTAGCACAGTCACTATGGTTTGTAGACTGGAAGGGAATATTTTTATATTGGCAGGAAATTCTCAACTACTATAAAGCATACACCAGGAATTTGGTAATGGTTATTCTAGAGGATCAAAATGGTGGAAAGGTAGGAACACAATAATCAAGGTTGGAATTATTGACAAACATACTTGAATATAATCGCAACCCCAAAGGAAACTACAAGTGTAACTCCCAACACTAACATGCTTAGGATAAGTGGGAGGAATTAACTTGGAATGTCATCTCTGGATAATTGTTATATGTTGATGGGGGAAGTCACTCTAAATTTTGGAGGAATCACTAAATTCTCTTAAGTTTTTTTAATGTCAACTATGGGTGGAAGAATTGCGGGAAGGAATAAATTCAAATGAGGAAGAGCATAGTTTGGGAACTTATTATCATACCAAACAACCGCAAGCCCGTTGTTTCTCTTCACATAAATGGAAATATACTTTGTGGAAACTCTCTCTCCTGGAATTTGGGAAAGAGGAGACATGGATTGCTAATTGAATATATTAATGTATGACCTTTTAACAAGCTTCGCATCAATGGAATAGCAGGTCATATGGTTTTCTAAATGAAGCAAGGCGGTCATCTACAAATGTAAGTTTTTGCATTATTATTGTATACCTTAACATTGTTTTGTTGTTTGCAATGATAAAATCACATTGATGGAAGTGAAAGCTTGGTCATCTTTTAACTTTCGTATGAAAGGAACATTTGAAACATCCTATGTTATACGAGTGGAAATACATAGAAAATACTTTGAAGTGTTTCTCTATGGAAAATTGCAAATCTATTAAAATACCTTTAATAAAGGGAATCATACTTAGTGAGGAATTATATTTGAACTCCTGAGGCAAAAATGGAATAATAAATGATACTGGAATTGATATGTATCTTCATTATATGCTGCACTCAAGCAGTGGAAGGAAAGACGAGCAACTAAGGGGATCTCACACATCATATAAGATTGTGAAAAGTGCATCACAACCTGTCACTCGTTCTGAAATTTATATTGAAGGTAAACACATTGAGGAAATTATTACTTTGTCTACAAGATGAGAAATAAGTCCAGGTATGCACATTCAATTATTATTTTTAGTACTAATATGGTGTAGGTTCACTGACCGAAGTCAGGAATTTCTTTCAAAACATGGTTACTGATGGAACTTCATTTAGTGATTGGATTTGATATGTATGTGGTTTTAAAATTTTATTCAACATGGTTATCTTATACTTGACTCGATATGGAATTATTCATATTATCGATATATGTGACTGGAAATAATTGATGTGGAAATTCACTTGAGGAAACAAAATACTCAAGGTGCCTATAAAGGTGGAATTACACCCGAGGAAATAATACTCGAGACGCCGAGGACAGCTATGCTGGAATAATTAGGCGGAAACTTAAGGTCTTTCGTGTCACAGCAAGGAAACATATTGAAGGGAAGTATCACCATATATATATTTTTGTGGGTTTTCAACATTGTGTTAATATGATTGTTGATCCCTTGACTAAGCCTCTTAGTCAGGTGGTATTTGGCAAGCATGTTAAGGCCGTGGGTTTACGAATATTTGAATGGTCGTTTGGGACAAGTGAGAGATGTTGGAATTATGTGTCCTGCAACTATATTCAAATTACTAGGAATTACTAATATTCGGAATACCTCATAATGGAATTGTACATGTATTTATACATGGAATTGATTTACATGTTTAGCATGGAATTGTTACTTGCTGGAATGTACTTAAGTGATATATGCTTAAGGAAGCTGGTCGATTATCAGTGAAATACAATATACTATTTATATTGGAAAGACTACCCGGGTACACTGATGATTGGAAGGAGCTAGATTATATAGTTAGATTACAGCCCTAATGTTGATCTACGTAGTTAGAGGAATTTACACTCTATTATGGCGCGTTGCTCACAAGCGCGTGCTCCGGGGACATAACGGGTAGAATCCGTTAACAGACAAATATGATCGTGGTTGGTAATTTGATCTGGACTCTATCCCGGAAACTAGTGAAAAAGGCTAGGAATCTTATCTGTATAAGAGGTGGACTCTTTGGAAAGACAGTATAAGAAGGTCCCTACCCCCTAGCCTCAGATATGCGAATTGTGAGCGGCACCACGGATAAGCGCAGAGGAATAGGGGGTAGACCACAAACCCTAAATCTCTGACAATAGTAGTCTATGGTCTCTGCAATTGAGGATGGACATACAAGATATACAAATGAAGTTTATAATGAACAAGTATAGTAGTCCTAAAGACTGAGTAACAAACACTAAACTGAAGCAACTCGCTGCTCACCTGTTCTACTTGTATGCATACGGTCGTAACCATCTCCCCACCCTCCAGCCATTGAAGCAAAGGCCATTAGACCAAGCATGCAGTGGAAAAGAAAATTTCATCTTATCAAACTCCATATAGTATCTTCGTAGCAATCATGACCAATAGAGTTGAAGGATCGTGGATGTCGCCTAGAGGGGGGTGAATAGGCGCTTTAAAATAATTACGGTTTAGGCTTGAACAAATGCGGAATAAACCTAGGGGTTAATTTGACAAACACAAAACCTACAACAACTAGGCTCACCTATGTGCACCAACAACTTATGCTAAGCAAGATAAACAACTAAGTGATAGCAAGATATATGACAAGAAACAATATGGCTATCACAAAGTAAAGTGCATAAGTAAAGGGTTCGGGTAAGAGATAACCGAGGCACACGGAGACGACGATGTATCCCGAAGTTCACACCCTTGCGGATGCTAATCTCCGTTTGGAGCGGTGTGGAGGCACAATGCTCCCAAGAAGCCACTAGGGCCACCGTAATCTCCTCACGCCCTCGCACAATGCAAGATGCCGTGATTCCACTAAGGGACCCTTGAGGGGGTCACCGAACCCGTACAAATGGCAACCCTTGGGGGCGGTCACCGAACCCGTACACTTTGGCAACCCTTGGGGGCGGTCACCGGTACCCGTCAAATTGCTCGGGGCGATCTCCACAACCTAATTGGAGACCCCGACGCTTGCCCGGAGCTTTACACCACAATGATTGAGCTCCGAACACCACCAACCGTCTAGGGCGCCCAAGCACCCAAGAGGAACAAGCTCAAGGGCACCAAGCACCCAAGAGTAATAAGCTTCTCAACTTGTAACTTCTACGTATCACCATGGAAAACTCAAACCGATGCACCAAATGCAATGGCAAGGGCACACGGAGTGCCCAAGTCCTTCTCTCTCAAATCCCACCGAAGCAACTAATGCTAGGGAGGAAAAAGAGAGGAAGAACAAGAAGGAGAACACCAAGAACTCCAAGATCTAGATCCAAGGGGTTCCCCTCACATAGAGGAGAAAGTGATTGGTGGAAATGTGGAT
>NW_025234910.1:0-6637 GCF_018294505.1 Triticum aestivum | reverse complement strand
TGAGTCATCGCCTGCTGGCTGTTCTCCGTCAACCGGTAGGCACCGAAGGAGCTCCGATCTACCTCATGGAGTCCTAGCCAGGAGGGTCGCGGCAGCCTCCACCCTGCCAGCCTCCCACACCTGCGCCTTGTGATTTGATCTGATCGGGTCGAGATGGGGAGCCGGTGAGGGCTGGTCTTCTCCCCGATCCAACCATCCCCCGTGAGGCAGGGGGCATGGACAGGTCGGTGATGGGCGTCCATGTCAAGTCCTTCCTCGGATCGGCGACGGTTGGATTCGGCTGCAGCGGCATGGTGGTTGCGGCGAGTACTACCTTGATTTGAGTCTAAATTGAATTAGGTTGTGCATCCATCGCATGAAGGGTATGACCTCCCGGATCCAGCTTCTTCATCTCCGGCGGCTATGATGGCAATGGATTGCAGCTGCGGACCGGCTGCTGGTTGTGGAGGCCACAAAAAGATCTTCGTGAGGTTCCTTTCTCCCGATCCGGTGGTTGTCTTCGACGGTGTGATGCAATCTACGGATGGCTTGACGCAAAGGGTATGGTTGTGCTGTAGCAGCGGTTGGTTCTAGCCAGCAGGCGCATATAGCTGTTAGAATCGCGGAAAGTGGTGGCCACAACACATGATTAGCTTTGACGAGCACCAGGGTGAAAACCTAGGTTTGACCCAAGTTGGTTATAACTGACAATGGCAACGTTTTTGCGTCGTTTTCTTGTTGAAGGCATTGTTTGGATATGCTTGGACTGGTTCTTCATGTGAAAACCTAAAATCTAGCCTTTGATGGTTGGATGCGGTGATGGCAGTGCTTGATCGTCGCTCCCTTCTTGAGGACGTTGCTATTGAAGAACCTCGTTGTTTTTGTGGTGTCATAAGATGGTTTGCGTGGATACGGCCATAACCAAGATGTCGATACAACACGTGGTGAAGTGGTGTAAAAGCAAAAAAAAAAGCCTCTTTCCTTTAAATTTGATGGTCAAGATCTATTAGAACATGCTGGGATTCAGTCCGCTTACAGAAAAAAGGTCGCAGACGCCCACCTCTACATTCTGAAAAATATAATGGCTTCTTTCCTTCAAAAAAATAGATAGGTGTTAGAAAAAACAAAGATCAGAAGTCCTCAAGCCCCACATCAAAATAGATTCCAATTCTCAGTTTAGAAAAACAAAAATCCACGCACATAGTAGAAACAGACCTGAAGCCTCACGTGCAAAAACAGGAGTCACAATTTATATTTAGCGCCCTCTCTCTCTGACACTAAAATCTCTTGAGTTCGTTGAGGACAGGAGATCTTCAAGGACTTAACACACCACACGTACAGAAAAAAGTCCTCAATACCCATATCTAAGTTAGCTGCAAACAGAAAAACACCCATCTCTTGGTTCTGTAACAAAAATCATGCCTTCTTTCCTTTAAATTTGATGGTCAAGATCTTTTAGAGGATGTTGCCTCATGAACAATAGTAACCCCACGTACATGAATAGGATTAATCCCAACGGCTTCCTAGGCAGGTTCTCTTTCTTTCCTTTAAGCACTGATTGATGTTGTAAATTCACCTTTAATAATGCTAGAATATCAGGCCGGTATGTGTTCATCATCTTAAGTTTAAATCAATAAAGCACTTTGTTTATCAGCAAAACATACTAGTGATTTGTATACCTATTTCTTATTTTATTGCATGGCTGTCATATAATAAATCTAACATCTTTTTTCTCTGTTATGAATTTGTAAAATAATAATGGCCCATTGATATCAGTCCAAAAATCAATTTCAGACGTGTGTGCATATCAATGTTTTGCTAATTGATGGAACTATAAGGCCAATTTCAGACGTGTGTCCATATATGGATTGACTCATTGGCACAAGTTAACTTTATATGGATGATTCTCTGTGTATTTATCTTAATTGCTAACATAATATCCATAGGATCAAAGAGATATACCATCATGGAGTACATATACTTCCATAGTGTGCCAGCCTTGATGATAATCCACGAGTTAATGATACCTTTTTCAATTGGAAAGAAAAGCTAAACCGTAAAAAAACATTTGGGTATGAATATGAATTTCTATTCCTCTGCTAGGTCCATTGTACATGTGAGCAGCACATGCATAGATTTATGTACTTGCACGCCCCACACACACACCTTAAGGTTCCTATACACTAATACACATTCACATGTTTCCATACTGCTCCATGTCGATTGTAGTCATGGAGGAGCGAGCATGGTCTTTAATTGTTAATTACATAGGAATACTTTTAATTTCACCTCTCACCTAAGACTTATATGTATATGTTACAATTGTATTTGTTCCTACAAGACATTTAACTTATTCAACCAAATGTATTAACTACCCCTACATGTCGATCAAATACTTGGCTTTCTATCAAGCATTTGCATTCTGGTAGATACTTTTGAAATATGTCATAGCAAAAGGCGATCCGAATGATTTTTTTCAGTAATGAAATTTGAGTGTTGTTGAAGTTTTTTTAATTCTTTAGTTACTGTGATTGTTCGCAAAAATTGTGCTGAACGAATCTCTCCACAATTGCAATTTCACTGATCGTGGCATATTGTATTTCAAAATCTTAATACAGTAAAGAAAATTCTTTAATCTCCAACATCATATTTAGGAGGCAGGGACAAGAATATTGCCAGTAACTTTGATTCTTTGAAAGTATGCTTTTAATCTGCTTTGAGAAAGAGGCATGTGCGGCCCCCCTTCTATTCAGTTTCATTTACATACTTAAACCACAAGTATCTAATGTTTTGAGTTTCTAAGATAATTTGAAACAAAGTAGTTTCTAGACCGTGCAGCCCCACGGGTTGACAGCTAGTGATAAGTAATTGGCTGGATCTAGCTAGTTTGGAGATAGTGGATAGAGTGAGAGTGGAAGAACAATTGCAAGAACAAGAGAGAATGGGGAAAGCGAGGAGAAGCAAGGGTTGGGGGTTCTCACTTGGCAATAGCAGCATGCGATACCACAAGCAGCGTGCATTCGCCCGAATGCCGCTACTACATTGTCAACCAGAGGTGTTCGACATATTTGGAACGCCGCCACTATTTTGGGACCAAATATGGGCCCAACCTAAATTATGAGCAGCGTTTGGTTACAGCTGAACGCCACTAGTAGGGACACTGTTGGTAACATTTGGTGTTATAGATCGCCACTAGTACGTTTGTCCCGGTTTCATCCGTGGGACCCCTTAAATGGCGGCGTTCCCATTTTACTAGACGCCACCGTTATGTTATAGTCGTGGCGTTTTTTTTTTTGACAAGCAGGTGTAACCAAACGCTGCTCATTTAATGTTATAGTCGTGGCGTTCAGATTCATTTCAATGCCATTACCATTTTGCATAGCAGTGGAGTTGTGTATTGATTTTTTAGCGCCACTAGCAAAATTACTGCTGTAGGGGTTTTCCTACTAGTAGCAAGGTGGTTCAGTGGTGCTGGCCAGGAGTCGTGGAGGAGGAGGAACGGTGCAAGGCGGAGGTCCTGGAGCAGGTGCAGCGTTGCACGGCAGAAATCCAGGAGGCAGCGCAAGCAGAACTAGGCCCAATCTGGGCCCGATCTGGGCTTTGTGGGCGGCGGAGTCGGACGTGGTTGTCCGCTCGAAGTTGGAGAGCTCGCGCCGCCGGTTACAGGCGGTGCAAGAGGTCCCTCTGTAGTGCTGGAGGTGGATAGTGTACCGAGGCTGCGTTGGTGGACCGTGAGCTATGAGTGCGAGTTGCTACGGTGGTGGCGGTGTGAGCCAACATGCATGAGGTTGCCCCAATCTGGTGGGCAGGGACGGAGGTTTCTGACGATACGGATAAAATTTCTAAAGGTCTCCGGTCAATGCCCATGGGTATCATTTCCCTCCTTAGAGGCGTCGTCGAGGTTTGTCGGCATATTCCTCGCTCTCACTTGGGGTTGGTAGTTGTCTCCCGGCGAAAGCCTAGATTCGAAGCCGTATTGGCGCGATAGCGGCGTCTTTGAAGCCGTTCCTCCGTTCGCTCCTCCGTTGGGAGCACTCCTCCGATGCTCGCCACTGTCCAAGGTTGATCTTGAGCGGCGCAATGAACGCCGTCACCTGTGAGTCCAAGAAGACACCTATCTACATGCCATCTCCTTTTAGGCTCTCAAGGGTGGATGCACCATGAAGGGAGCTCAACGGCTGCTGCTCAACGAGCACTGGAGGTCAGCTGCATCCAAGACCTGGATTTTGTGTCTAATTTCATCATTTGGCATTACACAACGGACTTATGCTTCTTCACCCAGGACCAGGAGGCAACTGGCAGCAACTCATCTGAGCAGCTTAGAGCCACATGCATGGAGTTGTCAAATTACATCGTGCACCTTATCGCAAAGCATAAGCTGGTTGGCAGCTGCGACGTGCTCTACTTAGTCGGCAGGGCTCAAGAAGAGGTGAAATGGTGTCTTGAGTCTTGACACGGGTGGCGGCGGCGTTGATAAGTACCGGTTAATCCTTGAGATGCGTGGTGTGGCTCCAGGTAGTGTTCGTGGGAACGACTGCTATGCTGGACTTGATCAAGCCTGGTCTGTCTACAAGGAATTGCTCAAGATCGATGATGCATATGATAGGTGGGAACTGATGACTGCAGTATGGGTCGAGATGCTTTGCTATGTGGCACACGATTCTGGGGCCAGGTTCCATGCGAAGCATCTAAGCATGGGTGGTGAGTTTGTCACTCATGTTAGGATGCTACTCATAATCTTGGGCCTGCAGTGTCTCACGGATTTGAAGAAAAGGATACCATATGAACCCCCGGGCATGAAATCAAATTCTCTGGCAGAAGTGCCTGGATTTCATTGTCCTTGCATTTTGGTTTTCGAGGTATCATTTACATTCTGTACCTGTTTGCCCACGAGTGTTGTAAACGTGAACAGCGGCCACATTCTGCGTGTTGACACTGTTTTTACGGCTCACTGTAATCCTGCTGTTGGCAGTAGTCTGTTTTTCATCAGTTAGTTCAGTGTAGTTTCAGTTAAGTTGCAGATGAATAAACATGGCCTGTAGCACGAGTTCTGTTGGTGTCTGGACCTAGTCTTCAGGTAGTTTTAGTCGCCGTTGATTGCTTGGTGGATGGCACGTTCAAAAGCATCGATGGCGGCATCATCGGGACACGATCAACGCCGTAGGACTTGGTCTGTCCACGATTTTCTCGTTTTTCAATGTAGGACTGACAGCTCGCATGTGAGTTTGTTAGAGATGCAATAAAAGGGAGAAATCAGAAAAAGCTGCGGCGCAAAATCACTTGTGTCTT
Organism: Triticum aestivum; assembly: GCF_018294505.1. Taxonomy (NCBI): domain Eukaryota; kingdom Viridiplantae; phylum Streptophyta; class Magnoliopsida; order Poales; family Poaceae; genus Triticum; species Triticum aestivum. The sequence continues at coordinate 1,369 of NW_025234910.1, read as the reverse complement.
GTTTCTCTTCTTGATGCAGCAGGAATTAGCAACACCAGTAGCAGATCAAGAAATCGAAGATGTGCATGTCAAGAACAGAGTAAAGGGGAGTTTATTTCAGTAGTGTCTAGTACAGCGAGTGTGAAATAAGCTCCGCCTTCGTCAGTCTTCATCTCTCTTTGGTGGTGTTATCAAGGTACGTTCCATCACTAACATATCCCCTCTATCCCCATCTAGTTCAACCCCTTCAACATCTTCATAATCATCATATACAGGATCACTTTGCTGTCCAGGATCTTCATCTATTTCTTCCGTCAATCCTTTACCAACGTGGCCGTTGTGCTTTCTGCCATCCATACAAATAAATCATAGCAGTACAACCCTCGATTCGGAGAAAATATCTCTCCATTCATTGTCCACAACTTCTCTATCCAAACGGACCTTCACATTCCTTCTTCCCCTGCGTTTGTTATCATAAGTGTAGGGAAGTCTAGTTGCGGGAAGACATCTGATCTATTCATCTTGAATCATGGCAGTACAACAAACACCAGAAATAGCAAAAAATACATCTACATCATAGACCACCTAGCGACGACTACAAGCAATCAAGCGAGCCGAAGGCGCGCCGCCGTCCTCGCCCTTTCCTCACCGGAGCCGGGCAAAACTTGTTGTAGTAGACTGTCGAGAAGTTGTCGTGCTAAAGTCCCATATGACCAACACACCAATACATCAACCACCACCGATGAAGAGTAACGTAGATCGGTAGGATCCAACATGAAGACACATGAACATAGACGAATGACAAACAGATCCGAGTAAATACACCAAAGCAGATCCTTCAGAGACACATCTCCACACGCCCACCGAAGATGCTAGATGCACCATCGAAACGGGGCTAGGAGGGAAGAACCTTATTCCATCTTCAGGGAGCCACCACCGTCTCCCATTCCTGAGCATGACACAAACCCTAACAAAACTCGAAAACACATCTAAAAACGGAGACCTCCCACCGGCAAGGGCCAGGATCCACCGCGCCTCCATGGCACTAATGCCACCGGAGACGAGACGGACCGCGGCAGCGTCGGTGGGAGGCGGAGGAACCCTAATTTTTGGGGGGAAAGAGCGGCTGCTTGAGGCCCTACGTGCGTCGTCTCGTCTCAAAAATGATCTTGTAGAACAAAAAGAAGTTCATGGCCAAAATAATTGGAACAATCATTTTACCTTTGCTGATTTCACTGGGAGAAACTTGCCCAGCTCTGCCAATATTTTTGCTCACAATTCACAAGATTTTTTGCCTGAGCAAGAAGAGTTGCAAACACAATTTCGTTTTCCGAATTTTTGCCACGATTTTTTCCTTGTTTTCTTCCCTATTTTACTCTGTTTTTTTTTT
>NW_025234909.1:0-6638 GCF_018294505.1 Triticum aestivum | reverse complement strand
AGATCCAAATGATTCAAAATAAAAGCTTATAAAACATAAAAATAATAATGCTTCAAAGCATATTAACAAATAATCATGTCCTATCAAAATAACATAGCCAAAGAAAGCTTATCCCTACAAAATCATATAGTTAGGCCATGCTTCATTATCATTACACAAAATACTCCTATCATGCACAACCCCGATGACGAGCCGAGCAATTGTTTCATACTTTTTAACGCACTTCAGCTTTTTCAACTCTTATGCAATACATGAGCGCAAGGCATGGACATATCACTATGGTGGTATATGGTGGTGGTTGTGAGGACAAAAAGGGAGAAGATAGTCTCACATCAACTAGGCGTATTAACGGGCTATATGGAGATGCCCATTAATAGATATCAATGTGAGTGAGTAGGGATTGCCATGCAATGGATGCACTAGAGTTATAAATATATGAAAGATCAACAAAAGAAACTAAGTGGGTGTGCATCCAACATGCTTGCTCACGAAGACCTAGGGCATTTTGAGGAAGCCCATCATTGGAATATACAAGCCAAGTTCTATAATGAAAAATTCCCACTTAGTATATGAAAGTGACAACATAGGAGACTCTCTATCATGAAGATCATGGTGCTACTTTGAAGCACAAGTGTGGAAAAAGAGATGGTAGCATTGTCCCTTCTCTCTTTTTCTCTCATTTTATTTTATTCTCTTTTTTTTCTTTCTTTCTTTTTTTTTCTTTCGCCTTCTTTTTTTTTCTTTTTGTCCTTTCTCTTTTTTTTTCTCTTTTTTTTGTAAAGTCCGAAGTCTCATCCCGACTTGTGGGGGAATCATAGCCTTCATCATCCTTTCCTCACTAGGACAATGCTCTAATAATGAATATCATCACACTTTTATGAATTTACAACTCAAGAATTACAACTCAAAGCTTGAACAAGATATGACTCTATATGAATGCCTCCAGCGGTGTACCGGGATATGCAATGAATCAAGAATGACATGTATGAAAATTATGAAGGTGGCCTTGCCACGAATACGATATCAACTACATGATCATGCAAAGAGCATTATGACAATGATGGAACGTGTCATAATAAACGGAACGGTGGAAAGTTGCATGGCAATATATCTCGGAATGGCTATGGAAATGCCATAATAGGTAGGTATGGTGGCTGTTTTGAGGAAGGTAAATAAGGGGTTTATGATACCGGCGAAAGTTGCACGGTAATAATAAAGGCTAGCAAAGTGAAAGGATGAGTGTGCATATATCCATGGACTCACATTAGTGAAAAAGAACTCATATACTTATTGCAAAAGTCTACTTAGCCCTCGAAGCAAAGTACTACTACGCATGCCCCAAGAGGGATAGATTGGTAGGAAAAGACCATCACTCGGCCCCGATTGCCACTCATAAGGAAGACAATCAAAAGAGAACCTCATGCAACAAATTTGTCACACAACTTTTACCATAAGTGCATGCTACGGGACTTGCCAACTTCAACAAAAGTTTTTCTTAATTTCATAATTACCCACTAGCATGACGCTAACATTACTACCTTTATATCTGAAAACAATTATCACGCATCAAATTGATCATAGCATCCAATTCTTTTTCTATGATAGTTTTTATTATACCCAACTTGGATGCTCGTCATTCTAGGACCAACTTTGTAACCATAGCAAATACCATGCTGTTCTAAAAGACTCTCAAGAAGATATAAGTGAGTCATGAGAGACTAGAAATTTCTTCAAAATTAAGACACCACCGTGCTCTAAGAGATATAAGTGAAGCACTAGAGCAAAAACTATCAAGCTCAAAAGATATAAGTGAAGCACATAGAGTATTCTAGAAAATTCTAATCAAATAGGCTTCTCACAAAAGGTGTGTACAGCAAGGATGATTGTGGTAAACTAAAAAGCAAAGACTAATATAATACACGACGCTCCAAGCAAAACACATATCATGTAGTGAATAAAAATATAGCTCCAAGTAAAGTTACCAATGAACGAAGACAAAGAGGGGATGCCTTCCCGGAGCATCCCCAAGCTTAGGCTTTTGGCTATTCTTAAATATCTTGGGGTGCCATGGGCATCCCCAAGCTTAGGCTCTTGCAACTCCTTATTCCATAGTCCATAAAAGCTTTACCCAAAACTTGAAAACTTCACAACACAAAACTCAATAGGAAATCTTATAAGCTCCGTTAGTGAAAGAAAACAAAACCACCACATAAGGTACTGCAATGAACTCATTATTTATTTATTTTGGTGTTAAAAATACTGTATTCCAACTTCTTTATGGTTCATAAACTATTTTACTAGCCATAGATGCATTGAAATAAGCAAACAACACACGAAAAACAGAATCTGTCAAAAACAGAATAGTCTGTAGCAATCTGTAACTAACGCAAACTTCTGGAACTCTAAAAATCCTACCAAAATAGGAAGTCCTGGAAAATTTGTTTATTGAACAGAATCAAAAAAGAATCAACCCAAAATCACGTTCCTATGATTTAACAAAATTATATCCGTGCGCGCAAAGTTTCTGTTTTTCAGCAGAATCAAATCAACTATCGTCGTAGGTTATCCTATAGGTTCTACTTGGCACAAACACTAAATAAAAGATAAAAACACATCTAAACAGCAGGTAGATGCAAGATTTATTACTAAACAGGAGAAAAAACAAAAAACATAAAGAAAATTGGGTTTCCTCCCAATTAGCTCTATCGTTTAACGCCCCTAGCTAGGCATAAAAGCGAAGATAGATCTAAGTAGTGCCATCTTTGGCACTAAATTCATAAGTAGCACGCATGATAGATTCATAAGGTAATTTGACTTTCTTTCTTGGAAAATGATCCATGCCTTTGTTTAATGGAAATTGGAATCTAATATTCCCTTCCTTCATATCAATAATCGCACCAATCGTTCTAAGAAAAGGTCTACCAAGAATAATAGGGCAAGAAAGATTGCAATCTATTCAAGAATGATAAAATCCACGGGCACCAAATTTCTATTTGCAACAATGAGAACATCATTGATCCTTCCTATTGGCTTTTTAATGGTGGAATCTGCAAGGTGCAAATTTAAAGAGCAATCATCAAGATCATGGAAACCTAGAATATTACATAAAGTTTTCGGAATCGTGGAAACACTAGCACCCAAATCACACAAAGCAAAACACTCATAATCTTTAATTCTAATCTTTATAGTAGGTTCCCACTCATCATTAAGTTTTCTAGGTATAGAAACTTCCAAATTAAGTTTTTCATCATAAGATTGCATCAAGGCATCAACAATATGTTTGGTAAAAGCTTTATTTTGACTATAAGCATGAGGAGAATTAACAACGGATTGCAACAAGGAAATACAACCTTTTAAAGAGAAATTATCATAATCAATTTCCTTGAAATCCGAGATAGTAGGTTCAATGTTATTAGAAGTTGAGGACTCTCCAATCTCACTTTTACCAAATTTAGCATCAAGATCTAAAGACTCCGAATTCTTGGGACTCCTTCTAGGCAAAGTTGATTCATTATCAGTCCCATAATCATCAAAATTCATATTGCAAAACATAGATCTAATAGGAGACGCATCAATAACTTTAAGATCCTCATCATTATTTGCATGGAAACTAGAAGAACACGCTTTTATAAAGCTATCTTTCTTAGCTCGCAATCTAGCGGTTCTTTCCTTACACTCGTCAATGGAAATTCTCATTACTTTGAGAGACTCATTGATATCATGCTTAGGAGGAGAAGATCTAAGTTTAAGAGAATCAACATCAAGCGAAAGTCTATCAACGTTCCTAGCCAAATCATCAACTTTGAGCAATTTTTCTTCAAGCAAAGCATTAAATTTCTTTTGAGAAATCATAAATTCTTTCACACTATTCTCAAAATCAGAGGGCATCTTATTAAAATTACCATAAGAATTATTGTAGGAATGTCCATAATTATTAGAGGAATTACTAGGGAACGGCCTAGCATTAAAGTTTCCTCTATAAGCGTTGTTTCCAAAACTATTCCTACCAACAAAGTTCACATCCATAGGTTCATTATTATTATCAATCAAAGAAGAAAAAGGCATATCATTGGGATCAAGAGGAGTATTTTTAGTAGCAAACATCTTCATAAGTTCAGCCATCTTTCCACTCAAAACATTGATTTCTTCTATAGCATGCACTTTTTTACTAGAAGATCTTTTGGTGTGCCATTGAGAATAATTAGCCATAATATTATCAAGCAATTTTGTAGCATCTCCTAATGTGATTTCCATAAACGTGCCTCCCGCGGCCGAATCTAAGAGATTTCTAGAAGCAAAGTTCAAACTGGCATAAATTTTTTGTATGATCATCCATAAATTCAAACCATGAGTAGGGCAATTGCGAAGCATCAATTTCATTCTTTCCCAAGATTGAGCAACATGCTCATGATCAAGTTGTTTAAAATTCATAATATCGTTCCTAAGAGTAATGATCTTAGTGGGAGGAAAATAGTTAGAGATAAAAGCATCTTTGCACTTGTTCCAAGAATCAATACTATTTTTAGGCAAAGACGAAAACCAAAATTTAGCATGATCTCTAAGTGAAAACAGAAATAACTTCAATTTGACAATATTGTTATCTGTATCTTTCTTCTTTTGCATATCACACAAATCAACAAAGTTGTTTAGATGAGTAGCGGCATCTTCACTAGGAAGGTCGGCGAATTGATCTTTCATAACAAGATTCAGCAAAGCGGTATTCATTTCATAAGACTCAACATCATTAAGAGGAGCAATCAGAGTACTAAGGAAATCATTATTATTGGTATTCGAGAAATCACACAATTTGGTATTATCTTGCGCCATGGCAACAAGTAATCCAACACACAAGCAAGCAGAAAAAGGCAAGCGAAAAAGAGGAGGTGATTGGGAAAGAGAGAGCGAATAAAATGGCAAGGGTGAAGGGCGGGAGAGGAAAATGAGAGGCAAATGGCAAATAATGTAAATGCAAGGGAGATGGGTTTGTGATGGGTACTTGGTATGTTGACTTGAGCGAAGACCTCCCCGGCAACGGCGCCAGAAATCCTTCTTACTATGTCTTGAGCTTGCGTTCGTTTTCCTCGAAGAGGAGAGGGTGATTCAGCAATAGTAGCGTAAGTATTTCCCTCAGTTTTTGAGAACCAAGGTATCAATCCAGTAGGAGGCTCCTCAAAAGTCACACGCACCTACACAAACAAACAAAGAACTCGCAACCAACGCAATAAAGGGGTTGTCAATCCCTTCACGGCCACTTGCGAAAGTGAGATCTAATAAAGATAGTAAGATAAGATAAATATATTTTTGGTATTTTATAATATAGATGCAAAAAGTAAAGATGCAAATAAAAGTAGATTGAAAGCAAATATGATAAGAGATAGACCCAGGGGCCATAGGTTTCACTAGAGGCTTCTCTCAAGATAGCATAAGTATTACGGTGGGTGAACAAATTACTGTCGAGCAGTTGATAGAAAAGTGCATAGTTATGATATTATCTAGGCATGATCATGTATATAGGCATCAAGTCCATAACTAGTAGACCGACTCCTGCCTGCATCTACTACTATTACTCCACACATCGACCGACTCCTGCCTGCATCTAGAGTATTAAGTTCATAAGAACAGAGTAACGCATTAAGCAAGATGACATGATGTAGAGGGATAAACTCATGCAATATGATATAACCCCATCTTGTTATCCTCGATGGCAACAATACAATACATGCCTTGCAACCCTTTCTGTCACTGGGTAAGGACACCGCAAGCTTGAACCCAAAGCTAAGCACTTCTCCCATGGCAAGAAAGATCAATCTAGTAGGCCAAACCAAACTCATAATTCGAAGAGACTTGCAAAGATAACTCAATCATACATAAAAGAATTCAGAGAAGATTCAAATATTATTCATAGATAAACTTGATCATAAACCCACAATTCATCGGATCTCGACAAACACACTGGAAAAAGAGTTTACATCGAATAGATCTCCACAAGAGAGGGGGAGAACATTGTATTGAGATCCAAAAAGAGAGAAGAAGCCATCTAGCTAATAACTATGGACCCGTAGGTCTGTGGTAAACTACTCACAACTCATCGGAGGGGCAAGTATGTTGATGTAGAAGCCCTCCGTGGTCGATTCCCCCTCCAGCAGAGTGTCGGCGAAGGCTCCAAGATGAGATCTCGTGGATACATAAGGTTACAACGTTGGAAATTGTGTTTCGTGGTGCCCCTGGATGTTTTCGGGGTACGTATGTATATATAGGAGGAAGAAGTACGTCAGTGGCCGCTCGAGGGGCCCACGAGACAGGGGGGCGTGCCCTACAGGGGGTGGGGTGCGCGGCCTCCTATCTCGTGGGGGCATCGGCTGCTTCTTGACTTGCACTCCAAGTCCTCTGGATCACGTTCGTTCCAAATATCACGCTCCCGAAGGTTTCATTCCGGTTGGACTCCGTTTGATATTCCTTTTCTTCGAAATACTGAAATAGGCAAAAAAACAGCAATATGGGTTGGGCCTCCGGTTAGTAGGTTAGTCCCAAAAATGATATAAATGTGTAACATAATGCCCATAAACATCCAAAATGGGTAATATAATAGCATGGAACAATCAAAAATTATAGATACGTTGGTGACGTATCACTAGCCC
>NW_025234908.1:0-6640 GCF_018294505.1 Triticum aestivum | reverse complement strand
CGTGCTCAATCTCACACCTTGCAATACAGGAAAGAACCCCTTCTTGGACTGATCCATATTGAACTTCTTCAATATCTTGTCAAGGTATGTGCTTTGTGAAAGACCTATGAGGCGTCTCGATCTATCTCTATAGATCTTGATGCCTAATATGTAAGCAGCTTCTCCAAGGTCCTTCATTGAAAAACACTTATTCAAGTAGGCCTTTATGCTTTCCAAGAATTCTATATCATTTTCCATCAATAGTATGTCATCCACATATAATATGAGAAATGCTACAGAGCTCCCACTCACTTTCTTGTAAACACAGGCTTCTCCATAAGTCTGTGTAAACCCAAACGCTTTGATCATCTCATCAAAGCGAATGTTCCAACTCCGAGACGCCTGCACCAGCCCATAGATTGAGCGCTGGAGCTTGCATACCTTGTCAGCATTCTTAGGATCGACAAAACCTTCCAGCTGCATCATATACAATTCTTCCTTAAGGAAGCCGTTAAGGAATGCCGTTTTGACGTCCATTTGCCATATTTCATAATCGTAGAATGCGGCAATTGCTAACATGATTCGGACGGACTTCAGGTTCGCTACGGGTGAGAAGGTCTCATCATAGTCAACTCCTTGAACTTGTCGATAACCCTTAGCGACAAGTCGAGCTTTATAGATGGTAACATTACCATCCGCGTCCGTCTTCTTCTTAAAGATCCATTTATTTTCTATCGCTCGCCGATCATCGGGCAAGTCTGTCAAAGTCCATACTTTGTTTTCATACATGGATCCTATCTTGGATTGCATGGCTTCAAGCCATTTGTTGGAATCTGGGCCCGCCATTGCTTCTTCATAGTTCGAAGGTTCACCGTTGTCCAACAACATGATTTCCAGGACAGGGTTGCCGTACCACTCTGGTGCGGAACGTGTCCTTGTGGACGTACGAAGTTTAGTGGTAACTTGATCATGATCATCATCATTAACTTCCACTCTAGTCGGTGTAGGCACCACAGAAACATTTTCTTGTGCTGCGCTACTTTCTGGTTCGAGAGGGGTCATCTCATCAAGTTCCACTTTCCTCCCACTTACTTCTTTCGAGAGAAACTCTTTCTCCAGAAAGGACCCGTTCTTGGCAACGAAGATCTTGCCTTCGGATCTGAGGTAGAAGGTATACCCAATGGTTTCCTTAGGGTATCCTATGAAGACGCATTTTTCCGACTTGGGTTCGACCTTTTCAGGTTGAAGTTTCTTGACATAAGCATCGCATCCCCAAACTTTAAGAAACGACAGCTTAGGTTTCTTTCCAAACCATAATTCATACGGTGTCGTCTCAACGGATTTCGATGGAGCCCTATTTAAAGTGAATGCGGCAGTATCTAAAGCATAACCCCAGAATGATAGCGGTAGATCGGTAAGAGACATCATAGATCGCACCATATCCAATAGAGTGCGATTACGACGTTCGGACACACCATTACGCTGAGGTGTTCCAGGCGGCGTGAGTTGTGAAACAATTCCACGTTTCCTTAAGTGTGTGCCAAATTCGTGACTCAAATATTCACCTCCACGATCGGATCGTAAGAACTTTATTTTCCTGTCATGTTGATTTTCAACCTCACTCTGAAATTCCTTGAACTTTTCAAAGGTCTCAGACTTGTGTTTCATTAAGTAGACATACCCATATCTACTCAAGTCATCAGTGAGGGTGAGAACATAACGATAGCCACCGCGAGCCTCAACGCTCATTGGACCGCACACATCAGTATGTATGATTTCCAATAAGTTGGTTGCTCGCTCCATTGTTCCGGAGAACGCAGTCTTGCTCATTTTTCCCATGAGGCATGGTTCACACGTGTCAAATGATTCATAATCAAGAGACTGCAAAAGTCCATCTGCATGGAGTTTCTTCATGCGTTTGACACCAATGTGACCAAGGCGGCAGTGCCACAAGTATGTGGGACTATCATTATCAACCTTACATTTCTTGGCATTCACACTATGAATATGTGTAACATCACGTTTGCGATTCATTAAGAATAAACCATTGACCAGCGGGGCATGACCATAAAACATATCTCTCGTATAAATAGAACAATCATTATTCTCGGATTTAAATGAGTAGCCATCTCGCATCAAACGAGATCCAGATACAATGTTCATGCTCAAAGCTGGCACTAAATAACAATTATTGAGGTTTAAAACTAATCCCGTAGGTAAATGTAGAGGTAGCATGCCGACGGCGATCACATCGACCTTGGAACCATTCCCGACGCGCATCGTCACCTCGTCCTTCGGCAGTCTCCGCTTATTCCGCAACTCCTGCTTTGAGTTACAAATACCCAGGAGCTACTACGAGCGCTGGTTAGGTACACATCAATAACATGTATATCACATATACCTTTGGTATTGCCGGCCTTCTTATCCGCTAAATACTTGGGGCAGTTCCGCTTCCAGTGACCGTTTCCCTTGCAATAAAAGCACTCAGTCTTAGGCTTGGGTCCATTCTTTGTCTTCTTCCCGGCAGCTTGCTTACCGGGCGCGGCAACTCCCTTGCCGTCTTTCTTGAAGTTCTTCTTACCCTTGCCTTTCTTGAACTTAGTGGTTTTATTCACCATCAACACTTGATGTTCCTTTTTGATCTCCACCTCCGCTGATTTCAGCATTGGATATACCTTAGGAATGGTCTTTTCCATCCCCTGCATATTGAAGTTCATCACAAAGCTCTTGTAGCTAGGTGGGAGCGACTGAAGGATTCTGTCAACGACCACGTCATCCGGGAGATTAACTCCCAGCTGAGACAAGCGGTTGTGCAACACAGACATTTTGAGTATGTGTTCACTGTCGGAACTATTCTCCTCCATCTTACAACTGTAGAACTTGTCGGAGACTTCATATCTCTCGACCCGGGCATGAGCTTGGAAAACCATTTTCAGCTCTTGGAACATCTCATATGCTCCGTGCTGCTCGAAACGCTTTTGAAGCCCCGGTTCTAAGTTGTAAAGCATGCCGCACTGAACCAGGGAGTAATCATCAACACGTGTTTGCCAAGCGTTCATAACGTCTTGGTTTGCTGTGACGGGTGCTTCACCTAGCGGTGCTTCAAGGACATATGCTTTCTTGGCAGCTATGAGGATGATCCTCAAGTTCCTGACCCAGTCCGTATAGTTGCCACCATCGTCTTTCAGCTTGGTTTTCTCTTGGAACGCGTTGAAGTTGAGGTTGACATTAGCGTGGGCCATTTGATCTACAAGACATATTGCAAAGATTTTAGACTAAGTTCATGATAATTAAGTTCATCTAATCAAATTATTAATGAACTCCCACTCAGACAGACATACCTCTAGTCATCTAAGTGATACATGATCTGAGTCAACTAGGCCGTGTCCGATCATCACGTGAGACGGACTAGTCATCATCGGTGAACATCTTCATGTTGATCGTATCTTCTATACGACTCGTGTTCGACCTTTCGGTCTTCCGTGTTTCGAGGCCATGTCTGTACATGCTAGGCTCGTCAAGTCAACCTAAGTGTATTGCGTGTGTAAATCTGGCTTACACCCGTTGTATGCGAATGTTAGGACCTATCACACCCGATCATCACGTGCTGCTTCGGAACAACGGACTTTAGAAACGGTGCATAGTTAGGGGGAACACAATTCTTGAAATTTTAGCGAGAGATCATCTTATTTATGCTACTGTCGTTCTAAGAAAATAAGATGTAAAACATGATAAACATCACATGCAATCAAATAGTGACATGATATGGCCAATATCATGCTTTTTGCTCCTTTTGATCTCCATCTTCGGGGCGCCATGATCATCATCTTCACCGGCATGACACCATGATCTCCATCATCATGATCTTCATCATTGTGTCTTCATGAAGTTGTCTCGCCAACTATTACTTCTACTACTATATCTAACGGTTAGCAATGAAAGTAAAGTAATTACATGACGTTCCAGTTGACACGGAGGTCATAAATAAATTAAGACAACTCCTATGGCTCCTGCTGGTTGTCATACTCATCGACATACAAGTCGTGATTCCTATTACAAGAACATGATCAATCTCATACATCACATATATCATTCATCACATCCTTCTGGCCATATCACATCACATGACACTTGCTGCAAAAACAAGTTAGATGTCCTCTAATTGTTGTTGCAAATTTTTTTACGTGGCTGCTATAGGTTTCTAGCAAGAACGTTTCTTACCTACGCCAAAACCACAACGTGATATGCCAATTTCTATTTACCCTTCATAAGGACCGTTTTCATCGAATCCGATCCGACTAAAGTGGGAGAGATAGACACCCGCTAGCCACCTTATGCAACTAGTGCATGTCAGTCGGTGGAACCTGTCTCACGTAAGCGTACGTGTAAGGTCGGTCCGGGCCGCTTCATCCCACGATGCCGCCGAATCAAGATAAGACTAGTAACGGCAAGTAAATTGACAAAATCGACGCCCACAACAACTTGTGTTCTACTCGTGCATAGAAATTACGCATAGACCTAGCTCTGATACCACTGTTGGGGATCGTTGTATAAACGCATCACCAAGATCAATCTATGGAGTTTACTAGCAACGAGAGGGGAGGAGTGCATCTACATACCCTTGTAGATCGCGAGCGGAAGCGTTCAAGAGAACGGGGTTGATGGAGTCGTACTCGTCGTGATCCAAATCACCGATGATCCTAGCGCCGAATGGACGGCACCTCCGCGTTCAACACACGTACGGAGCGGAGACGTCTCCTCCTTCTTGATCCAGCAAGGGGGAAGGAGAAGTTGATGGAGATCCAGCAGCACGATGGCGTGGTGGTGGATGCAGCGGGATTCCAGCAGGGCTTTGCCAAGCGCTACTGGAGGAGGAAGAGGTGTCACGGGTGGGAGAGGGAGGCGCCAGGGCTTAGGGTGCGGCTGCCCTCCCTCCCCTCCACTATATATAGGGGCTAGGGGGGCGCATGCCCCCCTTGGAGATCCCATCTAGAGGGGCGGTTGGCGGCCCCTCGGGGGGCAACGGCCCCCTTAGGGTTTCCAACCCTAGGCGCCATGGGCCCTTGGGTGGGGCGCACCAGCCCACCAGGGGCTGGTTCCCACGCCACTTCAGCCCATGGGGCCCTCCGGGATAGGTGGCCCGACCCGATGGACCCCCCGGGACCCTTTCGGTGGTCCCGGTACAATACCGGTGACCCCCGAAACTCTCCTGGTGGCCGAAACTATACTTCCTATATATAAATCTTTACCTCCGGACCATTCCGGAACTCCTCGTGACGTCTGGGATCTCAGCCGGGATTCCGAACAACTTTTGGTTATCCGCATACTAATATCTCTACAACTCTAGCGTCACCGAACCTTAAGTGTGTAGACCCTACGGGTTCGGGAGACACGTAGACATGACCGATACAACTCTCCGGTCAATAACCAACAGCGGGATCTGGATACCCATGTTGGCTCCCACATTGTCCACGATAATCTCATCGGATGAACCACGATGTCAAGGATTCAAGCAATCTCGTATACAATTCCCTTTGTCAATCGGTACGTTACTTGCCCGAGATTCGATCGTCGGTATCCCAATACCTCGTTCAATCTCGTTACCGGCAAGTCACTTTACTCGTTCCATAATGCATGATCCCGTGACTAACTACTTAGTCACATTGAGCTCATTATGATGATGCAATACCGAGCGGGCCCAGAGATACCTCTCCGTCATACGGAGTGACAAATCCCAGTCTCGATCCGTGCCAACCCAACAGACACTTTCGGAGATACCTGTAGTGCACCTTTATAGGCACCCAGTTACGTTGTGACGTTTCGTACACCCAAAGCATTCCTACGGTATCCGGGAGTTGCACGATCTCATGGTCTAATGAGATGATACTTGACATTAGAAAAGCTTTAGCAAACAAACTACACGATCTAGTGCCATGCTTAGGATTGGGTCTTGTCCATCACATCATTCTCCTAATGATGTGATCTCGTTATCAATGACATCCAATGTCCATGGTCAGGAAACCGTAACCATCTATTGATCAACGAGCTAGTCAACTAGAGGCTCACTAAGGACATGTTATGGTCTATGTGTTCACACATGTATTACGATTTTCGGATAACACAATTATAGCATGAACAATAGACAATTATCATGAACAAGGAAATATAATAATAACCATTTTATTATTGCCTCTAGGGCATATTTCCAACAAGAAGTGCTTAGCTTTGGGTTCAATCTTGCGGTGTCCTTTCCCAGTGACAGCAGGGGCAGCAAGGCACGTATTGTATTGTTGCCATCGAGGATAAAAAGATGGGGTTTATATCATATTGCATGAGTTTATCCCTCTACATCATGTCATCTTGCTTAAAGCGTTACTCCGTTCTTATGAACTTAAAACTCTAGATGCATGCTGGATAGCGGTCGATGTGTGGAGTAATAGTAGTAGATGAAGGCAGGAGTCGGTCTACTTGTCACGGACATGATGCCTATATACATGATCATACCTAGATATTCTCATAACTATGCTCAGTTCTATCAATTGCTCGACAGTAATTCGTTTACCCACCGTAATACTTATGCTATTTTGAGAGAAGCCACTAGTGAAACCTATGCCCCCGGGTCTATTTTCCATCATATTAATCTCCCGTCAACAAGCTATTT
>NW_025234907.1:0-6641 GCF_018294505.1 Triticum aestivum | reverse complement strand
GTTCTGTTTTTTGACAGATTCTGTTTTGCGTGTGTTGTTTGCTTATTTTGATGAATCTATGGCTAGTAAAATAGCTTATAATCCATAGAGAAGCTGGAATAAAGTAGGTTTAACACCAATATAAATAAATAATGAGTTCATTACAGTAACTTGAAGTAGTCTTTTGTTTTCTTTCTCTAACGGAGCTCACGAGATTTCTATTGAGTTTTGTGTTGTGAAGTTTTCAAGTTTTGGGTGAATTCTTTTGATGGATTATGGAACAAGGAGTGGCAAGAGCCTAAGCTTGGGGATGCCCATGGCACCCCCATGATAATCCAATGACACCAAAAAGTCAAAGCTTGGGGATGCCCCGGAAGGCATCCCCTCTTTCGTCCACTTCCATCGGTACTTTACTTGGAGCTATATTTTTATTCACCACATGATATGTGTTTTGCTTGGAGCATCTTGTATTATTTGCGTATTTGCTTGTTAGTTTACCACAAGCATCCCTGCTGTACACACCTTTTTAGAGAGCCATACATGAATTGGAATTTGTTAGAATTCTCTATGTGCTTCACTTATATCTTTTGAGCTTGATAGTTTCGCTCATAGTGCTTCACTTATATCTTTTGAGCGTGATAATTTTTGCTCTAGTGCTTCACTTAGATCTTTTAGAGAACAATGGTGGATTTGTTTTAAAGAAACTATTGATCTCTCATGCTTCACTTAGATTATTTTGAGAGTCGTTAATAGCATGGTAATTTGCTTAATGTTAATATACTTGCTATTCAAGATATGTGAAACTTTCTTTTGAGTGAATTGAATACTAAGATAAGTTTGATGCTTGATAATTGTTTTGAGACATGGAGGTGATAATATCAAAGTCGTGCTAGTTGAGTAATTTTTTATTTGAGAAATGCTTGTGTTGAAGTTTGCAAGTCCCATAGCATGCACGTATGGTTAAAGTTGTGTAACAAATTTGAAACATGAAGTGTACCTGGCTTGTGCATCCTTATGAGTGGCGGTCGGGGACGAGCGATGGTCTTTTCCTACCAATTTATCCCCCTAGGAGCATGCGCGTAGTACTTGATTTTTGATGACTTCTAAATTTTTGCAATAAGTGTATGAGTTCTTTTGACTAATGTTGAGTCCATGGATTACACGCACTCTCATCTTTCCGCCTTTGCTAGCCTCTTCGGTACCGTGCATTGCCCTTTCTTACCTTGAGAGTTGGTGCAAATTTCGTTGGTGCATCCAAACCCCGTGATACGATATGCTCTATCACACATAAACCTCCTTACATCTTCCTCAAAACAGCCACCATACCTACCTATCATGGCATTTCCATAGCCATTTCGAGATATATTGCCATGCAACTTCCATCATCATCATCATGACATACATTACTATTGTCATATTGCCATTGCATGATCATGTAGTTGACATTGTATTTGTGGCAAAGCCACCATGCATTATTTTTCATACATGTCACTCTTGATTCATTGCACCATCTCGGTACACCGCCGGAGGCATTCATATAGAGTCATATCTTGTTCTAAGTTTCGAGTTGTAATCCTTATGTTGTAATCAATAGAAGTGTGATGATCATCATTATTAGAGCATTGCCCAAATAAAAAAGAGAAAGGCCAAAAGAAAAAAAAGGCCCAAAAAAAGAAAATAAAAAGGGCAATGCTACTATCTCTTTTCCACACTTGTGCTTCAAAGTAGCACCTTGTTCTTCATGTAGTGAGTCTCATATATTGTGCCTCAGAGTAGCACCTTGTTCTTCATGTCGTGAGTCTCATAAGTTGTCTTTTTATACTAGTGGAATTTTTCATTATAGAACTTGTCTTGTATATTCCTACAATGGGCTTCCTCAAATGCCCTAGGTCTTCGTGAGCAAGCAAGTTGGATGCACACCCACTAGTTTTCTTTTGTTGAGCATTCATAGTTCTAGTGCATCCGTTGCATGGCAATCCCTACTCCTCATGTTGACATCAATTAATGGGCATCTCCATATCCCGTTGATTATCCTCGTCAATGTGAGACTTTCTCCTTTTTTGTCTTCTCCACACAATCCCCATCATCATATTCTATTCCACCCATAGTGCTATATCCATGGCTCACACTCATGTATGGCGTGAAGATTGAAAAAGTTTGAGATTATTTAAGTATGAAACAATTGCTTGGCTTGTCATCGGGGGTATAGAAGTTGGGAACATCTTTGTGTGACGAAAATGAAGCATAGCCTAACTATATGATTTTGTAGGGATGAACATTCTTTTGCCATGCTATTTTGAGAAGACATGATTGCTTTGATTAGTATGCTTGAAGTATTATTATTTTTGTGTCAATATGAACTTTTGTCTTGAATCTTTCGGATCTGAATATTCATGCCACAATTAAGAAGATTTACATTGAAATTATGCCAAAGTATCACTCCGCATCAAAAATTCTTTTTTACCATTTACCTACTCGAGGACGAGCAGTAATTAAGCTTGGGGATGCCTGATACGTCTCCAACGTATCTATAATTTTTTATTGCTCCATGCTACTTTATCTACTGTTTTGGACTATATTGGGCTTTATTTTCCACTTTTATATTATTTTTGGGACTAACCTATTAACCAGAGGCCCAACCCAGAATTGCTGTTTTTTGCCTATTTCAGTGTTTCGAAGAAACGGAATATCAAACGGAGTCCAAATGGAATGAAACCTTTGGGAACGTGATTTTCTCACCGAACGTGATCCAGGAGACTTGGACCCTACTCCAAGACGTAACAGAGGCGGTCACGAGGGTGGGGGGCGCCCCCCCCTAGGGTGCGCCCCCCTGCCTCGTGGCCCCCCTGTTGCTCCACCGACATACTCCTTCCTCCTATATATACCTATGTATCCCCAAAAGATCAGAACGGGAGCCAAAAACCTAATTCCACCGCCGCAACCTTCTGTATGCACGAGATCCCATCTTGGGGCTTGTTCCGGAGCTCCGCCGGAGGGGGCATCCACCATGGAGGGCTTCTACATCAACACCATAGCCCCTCCGATGAAGTGTGAGTAGTTTACAACAGACCTTCGGGTCCATAGCTATTAGCTAGATGGCTTCTTCTCTCTTTTTGGATCTCAATACAATGTTCTCCCCCTCTCTCGTGGAGATCTATTCGATGTAATCTTCTTTTTGTGGTGTGTTTGTTGAGACAGATGAATTGTGGGTTTATGATCCAGTTTATCTATGAACAATGTTTGAATCTTCTCTGAATTCTTTTATGTATGATTGAGTTATCTTTGCAAGTCTCTTCGAATCATCCTTTTGGTTTGGGCAACTAGATTGGTAGTTCTTGCAATGGGAGAAGTGCTTAGCTTTGGGTTCAATCTTGCGGTGTTCTTCCCCAGTGACAGAAGGGGCAGCAAGGCATGTATTGTATTGTTGCCATCGAGGATAACAAGATGGGGTTTTTATCATATTGCATGAATTTAACCCTCTACATCATGTCATCTTGCTTAAGGCGTTACTCTGTTTTTAACTTAATACTCTAGATGCATGCTGGATAGCGGTCGATGAGGGGAGTAATAGTAGTAGATGCAGAATCGTTTCGATCTACTTCTCTCGGACGTGATGCCTATATACATGATCATACCTAGATATACTCATAACTATGCTCAATTCTGTCAATTGCTCAACAGTAATTTGTTCACCCACCGTAGAATATCTATGATCTTGAGAGAAGCCACTAGTGAAACCTATGGCCCTCAGGTCTATTCTCATCATATCAATATCCATTACTTTATTACTTGCTTTGTTTTTACTTTTCCTTTTACTTTTCACGTTGCATCTATCAATCAAAACTACCAAAAATATTATTTATCATCTCTATCAGATCTCACTCTCGTAAGTGACCGTGAAGGGATTGACAACCCCTAATCGCGTTGGTTGCGAGGAGCTATCATTTTGTGTAGGTATGAGGGACTTGTGCGTGGTCTCCTACTGGAGTGATACCTTGGTTCTCAAAACTGAGGGAAATACTTACGCTACTTTGCTGCATCATCCTCTCCTCTTCGGGGAAATCCAACGCAGTGGGTAGCACTTCTCCTCCTGGCAGGAGGAAGAAGACAGCGCTGCCCCTGGTGGGCTAGGCCTGTTGGCTTGGCTGCCAGCTGGGCTGGCCAGGTAAGTGGCCCAGGTGGGCTTCCTGTCTCTTTCCTGGGTTTTTTTCTATTTTAGTTGCTGTTTTCTATTTTTTCTATTTTGTTTTGATTTAGTAAAAATACTAAACCATTTGATAAATGCTGAAAATAATTGTGGGCACTTGTGAAATTATATCCAATAGCCCTCAAATCATTTCAGGATAATCCGAGCATTTAAAATATTTATAGGATTTAAATGCCCCAATTCAAATACAATATGGATTAATTCAAAAATCCAGAATGGCCTAAAAATAAGTGCATCATTTTTGGCAGAGGTTTTCACCTTTATCAGAAATAATGAACTTTTCTAAAGGGCATTCTGGGTTCATTGAAAATATTTTTATTTTGATCCTAATTGCATTTCATTTGGTGCTAGGGTTTTTCATCCCCATTTCAAGCTTAAGCAAAATTTAAACATGATGACATGAATGTTTTCATGCAATTAGTTACAAGCAATTCTAGGGCTGTGACAACTCACCCCCACTGAACAAGAATCTCGTCCCGAGATTCAAGACGTGAGGTAAGAAGACGGATGGGACACAAAGCCGACACGATATTCATGATCCAATTGCCCTTCTCGAAGATGTTGGTTCACTGCTCCAATTGATCTTGTCGTCTTTGCTTTCGAGATCTTTGTCCAACACAGTGACGGTAGAAGAAACTCTACAGGAATCGATCTTCTCAAAGATCGAGCAACTCAAGATCAACTCATGGAGTGAGACGTTGATACATCTCATGAGCTAAGTCACTAACACACGTCAAGTGGGAAGGAAGGAAACATATGACGGAAGTTCAATTTGGTAGGCAAGAATTCCAGGATTGAGTAATACGGTACAAGAGTTCAAAGTAGCGAGGAAATAAATGCCATGATTCCATAACAGGCTACCATAGCAGAGGTGACTCGTTGGATTGTTCCCTTAAGTGGCAAAAAGAATTACTTTTGATCCATAGATCATTGAAACTCTTCATACCAGCCTAAGGCAATTTACAAATGATCGTTTGAAAGAATTCAAGAGAATGGTACACTCAATTTGGAAAGGAAACTATGGTTATAGAACAACTCGGCAAATGGAAGGCACATTCCAGTTGATACCAAAGATATAACCTAGTGACTGAGCGTGCTTTCAAGAACTTGAGCATTTCCATATTCATCAAGGTTTTTCCAACATCTGTGCCGAGGATCCTGGTAACACAACATACTACCATGATGAATAGTGATGGACGATGCAGTTGCAAAGGATTACAACATCTTCTTAGATTACACCATAGCGAGGCCAAGGAAACAAAATCTGGATGATCGACCGAGAGACATCTAGCACTCCGCTTCAAATGTTCTCCTTGTTGTACTAGCGTATCCCATTCATAGATATGGTTTGATATTTAGAACATCAAGTAAAAGGTCGGACTTCCGAAACACTAAATCCATAAGGAATAACTATGGAGCTAAATCCTACGAAATCCCCATGGGGAGGTGGCCAACTTCCTCAATCAAGATACTACAATAATGGTCTTCCGGTTGGGTGTGTTGGCCATGACACCCACTTTACCGGGTTATAGAGAGACCAATATTATAGTTCTTAGGAGATGTTCCAACCATCATATCTGCCTGACATTCAGATCTGGTTGGTGTCAGAATATTCCAGACTCGTCAAGTCTAGAAAGAAAAATGAAAGTTTGCAACACAATCAATGAGATGACATTGCGAGATTCTCGGGGAATGAACTATGATAGTAAGCTCCAAAACATGAGCTGGTTCTGCTACACACATGTTACCACGCTGTCTCAGACAAGCATGACCACATAGTAGTCTTATAATAAAACACTACTGAGCTCTAGTTGGGAACCATCAACAAGGATATCAAAGTTCTTTCATAAGTCCGGATTAGCTCTTATGAAGGAACTCCTTCTCCTTCAACAAATCAGTCAGTGGCTTGGTGTGCTAGGAAACACATATAGAATGGAGGCGGCCAACCTACCAAACCATAGAGTACTTCGCATGTGCATGGCTGACTTGGAATGATTCCAGAGGAGGTAAAACAAGCCTTCTCAAATTCATGGCGGAAACTTTCATCAAGTGCACATGAATTAGAGGGTCTCACTTCATTCGTCCAAACATATGCTTCATGAACGGGTCATGAAGATAATGCTTATACAAGTTCCAATACTAGCCGGATGTTCAACACAGATCATGGAGAAGATAACAATGTTGCTGATGGGCTCAACAACAATTCATCCAGGTTTCCATATAATTGGAGTTCCACAATTATGTGAACACGGTGATAGCATTGGTCAGACCAAAGGATATAATGGTGTATGCTCGAGGGATCAACCACGAGTAAGACAACATTAAAAACATCATTGGTTCTTATTTGATTTGATGATAGCCCACACTCAAATCAAAGCTTTGATAAGATAATAGTTCCAACAATTTACCACAAGGATAAATCAATGAAGATATCATCTTTCTTCAACACACACAC
>NW_025234906.1:4937-6645 GCF_018294505.1 Triticum aestivum | reverse complement strand
ACGAGATATGTGCAGCTCCTATCGGGATTTGTCGGCACATTCGGGGGCTTTGCTGGTCTTGTTTTACCATTGTCGAGATGTCTTGTAAACCGGGATTCCGAGACTGATCGGGTCTTTCCGGAAGAAGGTTTATCCTTCGTTGACCGTGAGAGCTTATGATGGGCTAAGTTGGGACACCCCTGCAGGGTATTATCTTTCAAAAGCCGTGCCCGCGGTTATGAGGCAGATGGGAATTTGTTAATGTCCGGTTGTAGATAACTTGTCACTTGACCCAATTAAAAATACATCAACTGCGTGTGTAGCCGTGATGGTCTCTTCTCGGCGGAGTCCGGGAAGTGAACACGGTCTGTGTTATGAATGACGTAAGTAGGTGTTCAGGATCACTTCTTGGTCATGGCTAGATGACGTCCGTTCCGTTGCTTCTCTTCTCGCTCTCATTTGCGCAAGTTAGCCACCATATATGCTTTTGCCGCTGCAGCTCCACCTTATTACACCTCCCTTTCCTGCAAGCTTAAATAGTCTTGATCTCGCGGGTGTGAGATTGCTGAGTCCCCGTGACTCACAGATTCTACCAAAACAGTTGCAGGTGCCGACGATGCCAGTGCAGATGATGGCGTCGATCTCAAGTGGGAGTTCGACGAGGAACGTGGTCGTTACTATGTGTCTTTTCCTGATGATCAGTAGTGGAGCCCAGTTGGGACGATCGGGGATCTAGCATTTGGGGTTGTCTTATTTTCATCTGGATTTTGACCGTAGTCGGTCTATATGCTTGTATTTTGGATGATGTATGAATAATATTTATGTATTGTGTGAAGTGGCGATTGTAAGCCAACTCTTTATCCCATTCTTGTTCATTACATGGGATTGTGTGAAGATGACCCTTCTTGCGACAAAACCACTATGCGATTATGCCTCTAAGTCGTGCCTCGACACGTGGGAGATATAGCCGCATCGTGGGCGTTACAAAGAGATTGTATGTTTTGTACACGAAGTGCATCCAGTTTTTGCCGTAACCCTCTCAACTTTCTTGCACATGCTATGTGGATATAATGATGATACCATGCCAACTTACAATCTTTTCAGAGTTCATTTGAAATGCTTTTGAATTTTATGGTCTTATAGCTCAAAATAATTAGTAAATGCATGAAAAATAACAAATGAAGTCAGAAAGGATTGAAAAATGATGATGTGGCTTTGAATGGTGCATTTTGAACACACAAAAAGTCAGGAGTTCAAATAAGTTTTAAAAAATGAAATCCCTTTGTAACACACGAGTTTCCGTATGAAATCCTTATACTTTGAAAGAGATTGCCGATTTGTACACGAAGTGCATCCAGTTTTTGCCGGAACCCTCTCAACTTTCTTGCACATGCTATGTGGATGAAATGATGATACCATGCCAACTTTCAACCTTTTCAGAGTTCATTTGAAATGCTCTTATAGCTCAAAATAATTAGTGAAGGCATGAAAAATAACAAATGAAGGTAGAAAGGATTGAAAAATGATGATGTGGCTTTGAATGGTGCATTTTGAACACACAAAAAGTCAGGAGTTCAAATATGTTTAAAAAAATGAAATCCCTTTGTAACAGACGAGTTTCCGTATGAAATCCTGATACTTTGAAAGAGATTGTCCGTTTTGTTCACGAAGTGCATGCAGTTTTTGTCGTAACCCTCTCAACTTTCTTGCACATGCTATGTGGATGAAA
>NW_025234906.1:2873-4927 GCF_018294505.1 Triticum aestivum | reverse complement strand
GAACACACAAAAAGTCAGGAGTTCAAATAAGTTTTAAAAAATGAAATCCCTTTGTAAAAGACAAGTTTCCGTATGAAATCCTGATGCTTTGAAAGAGTTTGTCCGTTTTGTACACGAAGCGCATCCAGTTTTTGCCGGGACCCTCTCAACATTCTTGCACATGCTATGTGGATGAAATGATGATACCATGCCAACTTTCAACCATTTCAGAGTTCATTTGAAATGCTTTTCAATTTTAGGGTCTTATAGCTCAAAATAATTAGTAAATGAATGAAAAATAACAAATGAAGTCAGAAAGGATTGAAAAATGATGATGTGGCTTTGAATGGTGCATTTTGAACACACAAAAAGTCAGGAGTTCAAATAAGTTTTAAAAAATGAAATCCCTTTGTAACAGACGAGTTTCCGTATGAAATCCTGATACTTTGAAAGAGATTGTCCGTTTTGTTCACGAAGTGCATCCAGTTTTTGCCGTAACCCTCTCAACTTTCTTGCACATGCTATGTGGATGAAATGATGATACCATGCCAACTTTCAACCTTTTCAGAGTTCGTTTGAAATGCTCTTATAGCTCAAAATACTTAGTAAATGCATGAAAAATAACAAATGAAGGTAGAAAGGTTTGAAAAATGATGATGTGGCTTTGAATGGTGCATTTTGATCACACAAAAAGTCAGGAGTTCAAATAAGTTTTAAAAAATGAAATCCCTTTGTAACAGACGAGTTTCCGTATGAAATCCTGATACTTTGAAAGAGATTGTCCGTTTTGTTCACGAAGTGCATGCAGTTTTTGTCGTAACCCTCTCAACTTTCTTGCACATGCTATGTGGATGAAATGACGATACCATGCCAACTTTCAACCTTTTCAGAGTTCATTTGAAATGCTTTTCAATTTTATGGTCTTATAGCTCAAAATAATTAGTGAATGCATGAAAAATAACAAATGAAGTCAGAAAGGATTGAAAAATGATGTTGTGCCTTTGAAAGGTGCGTTTTGAACACACAAAAAGTCAGGAGTTCAAATAAGTTTTAAAAAATGAAATCCCTTTGTAACAGACGAGTTTCCGTATGAAATCCTGATACTTTGAAAGAGATTGCCGTTTTGTACACGAAGTGCATCCAGTTTTTGCCGGGACCCTCTCAACTTTCTTACACATGCTATGTGGATGAAATGATGATACCATGCCAACTTTCAACCTTTTCAGAGTTCATTTGAAATGCTTTTCAATTTTATGGTCTTATAGCTCAAAATAATTAGTAAATGCATGAAAAATAACAAATGAAGTCAGAAAGGCTTGAAAAATGATGATGTGGCTTTGAAAGGTGCGTTTTGAACACACAAAAAGTCAGGAGTTCAAATAAGTTTAAAAAAATGAAATCCCTTTGTAATAGACGAGTTTCCGTATGAAATCCTGATACTTTGAAAGAGATTGCCGTTTTGTACACGAAGTGCATCCAGTTTTTGCCGGGACCCTCTCAACTTTCTTGCACATGCTATGTGGATGAAATGATGATACCACGCCAACTTTCAACCTTTTCAGAGTTCATTTGAAATGCTCTTATAGCTCAAAATAATTAGTGAATGCATGAAAAATAACAAATGAAGGTAGAAAGGATTGAAAAATGATGATGTGGCTTTGAATGGTGCATTTTGAACACACAAAAAGTCAGGAGTTCAAATATGTTTAAAAAAATGAAATCCCTTTGTAACAGACGAGTTTCCGTATGAAATCCTAATACTTTGAAAGAGATTGTCCGTTTTGTACACGAAGTGCATCCAGTTTTTGCCGTAACCCTATCAACTTTGTTGCACATGCTATTTGGATGAAATGATGATACCATGCCAACTTTCAACCTTTTCAGAGTTCATTAGAAATGCTTTTCAATTTTATATTCTTATAGCTCAAAATAATTAGTAAATGCATGAAAAATAACAAATGAAGTCAGAAAGGCTTGAAAAATGATGATGTGGCTTTGAATGGTGCGTTTTGAACACACAAAAAGTCAGGAGTTCAAATAAGTTTAAAAAAATGAAATCCCTTTGTAACAGACGA
>NW_025234906.1:2119-2863 GCF_018294505.1 Triticum aestivum | reverse complement strand
ATACTTTGAAAGAGATTGTCCGTTTTGTACACGAAGTGCATCCAGTTTTTGCCGTAACCCTATCAACTTTCTTGCACATGCTATGTGGATGAAATTATGATACCATGCCAACTTTCAACCTTTTCAGAGTTCATTTGAAATGCTCTGATAGCTCAAAATAATTAGTAAATGCATGAAAAATAACAAATGAAGGTAGAAAGGATTGAAAAATGATGATGTGGCTTTGAAAGGTGCGTTTTGAACACACAAAAACTCAGGAGTTCAAATAAGTTTTAAAAATGGAAATCCCTTTGTAACAAACGAGTTTCCGTATGAAATCCTAATACTTTGAAAGAGATTGTCCGTTTTGTACACGAAGTGCATCCAGTTTTTGCCGTAACCCTCTCAACTTTCTTGCACATGCTATGTGGATGAAATGATGATACCATGCCAACTTTCAACCTTTTCAGAGTTCATTTGAAATGCTTTTCAATTTTAGGGTCTTATAGCTCAAAATAATTAGTAAATGCATGAAAAATAACAAATGAAGTCAGAAAGGATTGAAAAATGATGGTGTGGCTTTGAAAGGTGCGTTTTGAACACACAAAAAGTCAGGAGTTCAAATAAGTTTAAAAAAATGAAATCCCTTTGTAATAGACGAGTTTCCGTATGAAATCCTGATACTTTGAAAGAGATTGCCGTTTTGTACACGAAGTGCATCCAGTTTTTGCCGGGACCCTCTCAACTTTCTTGCACATGCTATGT
>NW_025234906.1:0-2109 GCF_018294505.1 Triticum aestivum | reverse complement strand
ATAGCTCAAAATAATTAGTGAATGCATGAAAAATAACAAATGAAGTCAGAAAGGATTGAAAAAGATGATGTGGCTTTGAAAGGTGCGTTTTGAACACACAAAAACTCACGAGTTCAAATAAGTTTTAAAAATGGAAATCCCTTTGTAACAAACGAGTTTCCGTATGAAATCCTAATACTTTGAAAGAGATTGTCCGTTTTGTACACGAAGTGCATCCAGTTTTTGCCGTAACCCTATCAACTTTCTTGCACATGCTATGTGGATGAAATGATGATACCATGCCAACTTTCAACCTTTTCAGAGTTCATTTGAAATGCTCTGATAGCTCAAAATAATTAGTAAATGCATGAAAAATAACAAATGAAGGTAGAAAGGATTGAAAAATGATGATGTGGCTTTGAAAGGTGCGTTTTGAACACACAAAAAGTCAGGAGTTCAAATAAGTTTTAAAAAATGAAATCCGTTTGTAACAGACGAGTTTCCATATGAAATCCTGATACTTTGAAAGAGATTGTCCGTTTTGTTCACGAAGTGCATCCAGTTTTTGCCGTAACCCTCTCAACTTTCTTGCACATGCTATGTGGATGAAATGATGATTCCATGCCAACTTTCAACCTTTTCAGAGTTCGTTTGAAATGCTTTTCAATTTTAGGGTCTTATAGCTCAAAATAATTAGTAAATGCATGAAAAATAACAAATGAAGTCAGAAAGGATTGAAAAATGATGGTGGCTTTGAAAGGTGCGTTTTGAACACACAAAAAGTCAGGAGTTCAAATAAGTTTAAAAAAATGAAATCCCTTTGTAACAAACGAGTTTCCGTATGAAATCGTAATACTTTGAAAGAGATTGTCCGTTTTGTACACGAAGTGCATCCAGTTTTTGCCGTAACCCTATCAACTTTGTTGCACATGCTATTTGGATGAAATGATGATACCATGCCAACTTTCAACCTTTTCAGAGTTCATTAGAAATGCTTTTCAATTTTATATTCTTATAGCTCAAAATAATTAGTAAATGCATGAAAAATAACAAATGAAGTCAGAAAGGCTTGAAAAATGATGATGTGGCTTTGAATGGTGCGTTTTGAACACACAAAAAGTCAGGAGTTCAAATAAGTTTAAAAAAATGAAATCCCTTTGTAACAGACGAATTTCCGTATGAAATCCTAATACTTTGAAAGAGATTGTCCGTTTTGTACACGAAGTGCATCCAGTTTTTGCCGTAACCCTATCAACTTTCTTGCACATGCTATGTGGATGAAATGATGATACCATGCCAACTTTCAAACTTTTCAGAGTTCATTTGAAATGCTCTGATAGCTCAAAATAATTAGTAAATGCATGAAAAATAACAAATGAAGGTAGAAAGGATTGAAAAATGATGATGTGGCTTTGAAAGGTGCGTTTTGAACACACAAAAAGTCAGGAGTTCAAATAAGTTTTAAAAAATTAAATCCGTTTGTAACAGACGAGTTTCCATATGAAATCCTGATACTTTGAAAGAGATTGTCCGTTTTGTTCACGAAGTGCATCCAGTTTTTGCCGTAACCCTCTCAACTTTCTTGCACATGCTATGTGGATGAAATGATGATTCCATGCCAACTTTCAACCTTTTCAGAGTTCGTCTGAAATGCTTTTCAATTTTAGGGTCTTATAGCTCAAAATAATTAGTAAATGCATGAAAAATAACAAATGAAGTCAGAAAGGATTGAAAAATGATGGTGTGGCTTTGAAAGGTGCGTTTTGAACACACAAAAAGTCAGGAGTTCAAATAAGTTTAAAAAAATGAAATCCCTTTGTAACAAACGAGTTTCCGTATGAAATCGTAATACTTTGAAAGAGATTGTCCGTTTTGTACACGAAGTGCATCCAGTTTTTGCCGTAACCCTATCAACTTTGTTGCACATGCTATTTGGATGAAATGATGATACCATGCCAACTTTCAACCTTTTCAGAGTTCATTAGAAATGCTTTTCAATTTTATATTCTTATAGCTCAAAATAATTAGTAAATGCATGAAAAATAACAAATGAAGTCAGAAAGGCTTGAAAAATGATGATGTGGCTTTGAATGGTGCGTTTTGAACACACAAAAAGACAGGAGTTCAAAT
>NW_025234905.1:2270-6645 GCF_018294505.1 Triticum aestivum | reverse complement strand
ATAGCTTCTACCCACTTAGTAACATAATCAATAGCAACCAAAAGATGTGTATACCCATTAGAGGAAGGAAAAGGTCCCATATAATCAAAACCCCAAACATCAAATGGTTCAACAACAAGTGAATAATTCATAGGCATTTCCTGACGCTTATCAATATTACCAATTCTTTGACATTCTTCGCAAGACAAGACAAACTTACGGGCATCCTTGAAGAGAGTAGGCTAGTGAAACCAGATTGCAATACCTTGTGAGCAGTTCTATCTCCCGCATGATGTCCTCTGCAGGCTTCAGAGTGACATTTCCGCAGGATTTGGTCCTGTTCATGCTCAGGTACACAATGTCTAATGATACCATCTACTCCTTTATAAAGATGTGGGTCATCCCAAAAGTAATGTCTTAAATCATAGAAGAATTTTTTCTTTTGTTGGTATGTGAAACTAGGTGGTATGTATTTAGCAACAATGTAATTAGCATAGTCAGCATGCCAAGGAGTGTTATGAGAAACATTTATTGCAGCTAGTTGTTCATCAGGAAAACTATCATCAATAGGTAGTGGGTCATCAAGAATATTTTCTAACCTAGACAAATTATCAGCTATGGGGTTCTCAGCTCCTTTCCTATCAGTGATATGTAAATCAAATTCTTATAGAAAGAGAACCCACCTAATGAGTCTAGGTTTAGCATCTTTCTTTTCCATAAGATATTTTATAGCAGCATGATTAGTGTGAATAATTACTTTGGAATCAACAATGTAAGATCTGAATTTATCACAAGCAAACACAACTGCTAAAAATCCCTTTTCAGTAGTAGCATAATTTCTTTGAGCATTGTCTAGAGTTTTGCTAGCATAATGGATAACATTTAATTTCTCATCAACTCTTTGTCCTAGAACAACACCAATAGCATAATCACTAGCATCACACATAATTTCAAAAGGCAAGTTCCAATCAGGTGGTTGAACAATAGGTACAGTAGTTAAGGCCTTCTCAAGTGTTTCAAAGGCTTCCATTCAATCATCATCAGAAACAAAAGGAACATCCTTTTGTAAAAGATAGTAAGAGGCCTAGAAATTTTAGAGAAGTCTTTAATAAACCTCCTATAGAAACCAACATGACCAAGGAAACTACGAATACCTTTAATATCTTTAGGACATGGCATTTTCTTAATTGCAACAACTTTAGCTTTATCCATCCACCTCAATACCTCGTTCAGAAATTTTATGCCCCAAGACAATCCCTTCATTAACCATAAAGTGGCACTTCTCCCAATTTAAGACAAGATTAGTTTGACCACATCTCTGCAAAACTCGATCAAGGTTGCTTAAGCAATCATCAAAAGAGGTTCCGTAAATGGAAGAATCATCCATGAAAACCTCAACAATCTTTCACATAAATCAAAGAATATAGTAGCCATACATCTTTGAAAGGTAGCAGGTGCATTGCATAAACCATATGGCATGCATCTATAAGCATAAGTTCCAAAAGGACAAGTAAAGGTGGTTTTCTCTTGATCAGGTTGTGATATAGGTATTTGAGAGAAACCAGAATATCCATAAAGAAAACAAAAGTGTGTGTGTTTAGATAATCTTTCTAGCATTTGATTAATAAAAGGCAGAGGGTAATGACCTTTTCTAGTTGCTTTATTCAATTTTTTAAAGTCAATTACCATTCTATAACCAATAACAATTCTTTGTGGGATAAGTTCATTTTTTTCATTAGGAACAACGACAATACCTCCTTTCTTAGGGACACAATGAACAGGGCTTACCCATCTACTATCAGCTATGGGATAGATTATACCTGCTTCCAGAAGCTTTAGTATTTTAATTCTTACCACTTCTTTCATCTTAGGATTCAATCGTCGTTGGTTTTAGCATCAGGTTTCATATTAATCTTGTGCTGACATAGAGTGGGACTAATGCCCTTAAGATCATCAAGAGTATATCCAACAGCAGCTCGGTGCTTCCTCAGAATTTTTAATAATCTTTCTTCTTCATGTTCTGAAAGGTTAGCACTAATAATAACAGGTATATCTTTTTCTGATCAAGATAAGCATACTTCAAAGTATCAGGCAATTGTTTTAATTCAAATGCAGGGCCACCTTTAGGTGGAGGAGGACCTCCTAGAGTTTCAATAGGCAGATTGTGTTTTAGGATAGGTTGCTGTTCAAAGAATATTTTATCTATTTCATTTCTTTCACGCCGGTGCATATCATTTTCATGGTCGAGCAAATATTGTTCTAAAGGATCAGTAGGAGGTATGGCAATAGAAGCAATACCAGTTATTTCATCTTTACTATGTAATTCTTCATTGCAGTTGTCTACTAAACTTGGATAAATTAAACTCATGAGACACGTCACCAGAACTAACACCGACAGTTTGTTTTTCACAATCTATCTTAGCATTGACAGTGTTTAAGAAAGGTATACCAAAGATAATGGGACAAAAGTCATCTTTTGGGGAACCAAGGACTAGAAAATCAGTAGCATATTTTATTTCCCACACAAGACTTCAACATCTTTAACTATCCCAAGTGGTGTGATGTTGTCTCAGTATGCAAGTTTAATAGTAACATCAATGTCTTCTATTTCAGCGGGTGTTATATCATTCATAATTTCTTGCTATAAGGTAAAAGGGATAGCACTCACACTAGCACCTATGTCATATAAAACATGATAGCAATGATCTCCATTTTTATCTGAGACAACAGGCATGCCAACTACAAGTGTATGTTTGTCTTTTTCATTGGGTTTGGCAATTCTAGCAGCTTCATCACAGAAGTAAATAATATGCTCATCAATATTTTCTACCAAGAGATCTTTAACCATAGCAACACTAGGTTCTACTTTGATGTGTTCTGAGGGTTTAGGTGCTTTAATATTACTTTTGCGAACCACAACTGATACATTAGCATGTTCCTTCATCCTAACAGGGAAAGGTGGTTTTTCAATATAAGCAGTAGGCACAACTGGATCAACATTGTAAATGATAGTTTCATCTTTAGCTTTTACCGGTTCTTTAATTTCTTCTTTAATAGGGGGGTGATATTTAAACCACTTCTCCTTAGGGAGATCAACATGAGTAGCAAAAGATTCACAAAAAGAGGCTACTATCTCAAAGTCAAGTCCATATTTAGTGCTAAACTTGTGAAAAGCATCGGTATTCATAAAAGATTTAACACAATCAAACTCAAGCTTAAATACCTGACTCTTTACCTTCGTCGAGTTCCCAATCTTCAGAGTTGTGCTTAGTTCTTTCCAAAAGATCCCATCTGAATTCAATAGTCTTCTTCATAAAAGAACTAGTACAAGAAGTATCAAGCATGGATTGATCATCACGAGAAGGCCAAGCATAAATATTTTGAATGATAGTTTCTCTCGAGAGCTCATGGATGGGGCATGAATATAGCATTGACTAAAGCCTCCCCCAAGCTACAGCGATACTTCCTCCTTCATGAGGCCAAAAATTATAATTCCGATCATGATGAACTAGATGCATAGGATATTTGTCATGGCCGGTTTTCCAATAAAAATATTTATTGATAAACTAGTCTTTTGAGTCCAGTATGAGAGAAATCCTCCTCACTGGTAGACAATTTCTTGATACAATAAGCCAGTAGCATAAAATATATTACAGGGTTGAACTGTGGTTGCTCAACCAAATTATTACAAGCACGCCAATAATCATACATAATGGTGGACAGGACACAGTGGTGTGGAGACATACTACTGACTCATGGATAGGTTGGTGGTGGAAAAGCACAGCGGGAAGGGAAATACAAGACTCTAAGAATATCATTTCATCGAACGTCGAGGTGAGGCTCGATAAATTTATTTGGTAGCGGAAGCGGATATAAAACAGTGACCAAATCCAGGGTCGCACGAGACTGACTGGGACTCCTCTAAGTGTCGGACTCGCTATCGAACTCTTCATCCATGAGATCGCCCTCGTCAGCATCTGGCCAAATCAACAAGCCAGTGAGTACTTTGAAAGTACTCGCAAGACAGTTCAGACGTAAGATATAACAAATGCGTGCATGGATGCAACATGATTAATTCCTTAATGCACAATAAATAAAATTGGCATAACGGGTAAGTAAAAAGGGAAACGGCGGTAGTCCGCCTGAAATTCCACGGAGCATAAATAAGGACCGATCAGGTGTCTGAAGCGACGCCTCGAAAGGTGAACAAATAAAAATAAGGAAATGTTGCCACAGTCGGGCATCTTAGCGACACCACATAAAGGGCTTTAAAAGAAATGCCACGGTCGGACATCTGAGCGACATCGCAGAAAGGGCTTTAAAAGAAATGCCACAGTCGGACGTCTGAGCGACATCGCAGAAAGGGCTTTAAAAGAAATGCCACAGTCGGACGTCT
>NW_025234905.1:0-2260 GCF_018294505.1 Triticum aestivum | reverse complement strand
TTTTCCCACAGCCAACGGATTTCCGTAGTCACGAAGGACTAGTTCCGTTTATGGTATTTCGGAAGAAAACACAGCTAACCGGTACACACCCATCCTACCTCTCGATGCTAGGAATCACCCTAGTCATCGTCCAAGAAAAACTTTTAAGACGGGGAGATCACAATCTCGAATAGCATGGGATCAAATTTATATACGCGCGCTCTAAGGGGTGCCCCCCTCTCGGTCCCAACCGGAAACACCCATGCCCCCTGACCGGATGACTGGCTTTAATCCAGGGCCATGGAACCATCATCACGGCCTCTCCTCTTTGGTGTGTACCATGAAAGCGGTTTGCAACTTACTAAACCATATTCCTTGCGGAAAACATGTGGTAGTACAAGGAAGGAAATGATAGGTACTGGACCGATATGGTTTGACACTGAAGTCACATAGTCTGGCGTAAGACTGGCATGCTACAACACTGCCATCGTACCCATCCTCATGCCAACACATGGCCATTCATATTCACATTCATCCACGTATGGATCATTGAACTCACTCACCTTATTATCACATAAAATAACGTTCATCGGTATGCTCACCAACATGCCATGAAACTAACTAAATGCAAAACATGCCAAGACACTCATCATATCAAAAGTTCAAACATGCTTGCCTGGTTCAGAGTAGTCGGAGCCTAGCTCGGTGAAATTCGCGGCTCCGTCACCTCCTTCGGTATCTACGGTTTAAAGAAAATATATGCGCTAATGTAAATACCAAGGAGTGCACAGAAGGTAAACCAAATATTTTTCAAATAAATCTGATAAAAAACTAGACAAAATTTTAAAGAGAACAGAAAAAGAATCAATCAAAAATACTTTTCTGATTAAAAGTTATAAGGGTTTTTGTCCAGGGACTTATCTGTAATGAAACAGAAGATTTCCAGGGGCTAGTTTATAAAACAGAAAACGCTTCGGTAGCGACTACGCCAGCCCGAAGAGAAAACGTATTCTGCCCGAAGGCGCTTCCAGAAAACGATTCGAAAGAGAGAGCAGAGAGGCTGACGGTGGGGTCCCACCCGTCAGGTTCAAATGTTCAAACAGGGCGGCAGAGTTCGCCGGCGCCCGAGAGCCGCGGTGGTCGCCGGCGGCGATCCACGGCGAGGCAGAGAGATCGGGGAGTACCTCCGTGCTCAGGGCACCCTTCCGCGTCAGTTGATGGTGGTGGAGTCGGTCGGCGAGCACCACGTCGACGGCGAGCTTTGCTCCGGCGGACGGCGGCTCGGGTGGTCGAGGGGCTCGTCGGAGAGGGCTGCAAAGGTTAAATTGAAGAGGGGGTCATGCTCCTGGCAGCTAGAGAGGGTAACGAACGGGGTTTGAGCGCCGGAGATGGCCTCACCAGAATGAATCGGGCTGGAGGCCGAGGCGGGGCGAGGCGGCCGGAGCTGGGGGAGGAGACCTCCTCGAGGTCCCCCTAGTGGCCTGGCGGGGTGTTGGTGAGTAGTGGGGGTGCTGCGTGCACGAGAGTGAGCTTGGGACCCCTTTATATAGGCGGTCCGAGGCGGTTGCCGTGAACGAGGATCACCGGCGAGCGATTACGGTGGCGCAGTGCTCGGTCGGGGTGGTTAGGGGGTCGAGCGTCATCACGGAGGTTCAATGGGTCCGTTTTGGTGTTAAACTGGCCGGGGTTTGGGTGTTAAGGGCGAGATCGACGGAACGGTGATGGCGCGGGCCCGTCGGCGGCGGAGAGCGCGTTCCGTGCTTGCCGGCCACGGTGGCTGTGCTACGGTCGTGCGCTGGCATGCATGAGGCCACGCGGAGAGCCAGGGAGCGATGGGCGGCGCGGAACGGCGTTCTGCCGTGGTGTGCCTCCTGTCGGCCGCCACGGGAGGTCCCGACGCCGCAGAAGACGCCGGCGAGGGCGAGCCAGCGCGCTACCGACGCCAGGAAGGCTCCACGCACGTGTGTGCAGCTTCGGACAAGAGGAATAGGCGGCGAGGAACGTGCCAAGGGCACTGTGGCCGCGTGACTGAAACTGACGGACGGAAGATGACACTGAAACTGAATTTTCTGAACTTTGAACAGTAACAGTGCCCACCAGGTGTTCGACCGAATGAAATTGGCCTCTGGTGATTTTTCCTTGAGCTGATTTTTGGTGGAGTGGCTTCTCCTTGCTCAAGTAGGCTGCATGATTTTTGTTGGAATTTTTGGAGCAGTGTGGATATGAATTTCACCAAATTTGGCAAATCTGGTCCAAACTTGCAGAGACTGTATTTTGAAAA
>NW_025234904.1:6109-6645 GCF_018294505.1 Triticum aestivum | reverse complement strand
CCCTGTCTATCTTAGGGATACGCGAGTCGAGGCGGACATCGTCGCGGTAGCGACGACGGACGCCGAGACGAGCACGTGACACGGATGCCACCCTGCCTATCTTAGGGTAACGCGAGTCGAGGCAGACGTCGTCAAGGTACCGACGACGGACGCCGAGACGAGCACGTGACACGAATGCCACCCTCTCTATCTTAGGGTAACGCGAGTCGAGGCGGACGTCGTCGAGGTTGCGACGACGGACGACGAGACGAGCACGTGACACCAATGCCACCTTGTCTATCTTAGGGTTACGTGAGTCGTGGCGGACGTCGTGACTGTAGCGACGACGGACGCCGAGACGAGCACGTGACACCATTGCCACCCTGTCTATCTTAGGGTAACGCGAGTCGAGGCGGACGTCTACACTGTAGCGACGACGGACGCCGAGACGAGCACGTGGCACCACCGCCACCCTGTCTATCTTAGGGTAACGCGAGTCGAGGCGAACGACGTCCCGGTAGCGACGACGGACGCCGAGACGAGCACGTGACACCAAT
>NW_025234904.1:3855-4752 GCF_018294505.1 Triticum aestivum | reverse complement strand
TCTATCTTAGGGTAACGCTAGTCGCGGCAGACGTCGTCGAGGTAGTGACGACGGACGACGAGACGAGCACGTGACACCAACGCCCCCTGTCTATCTTAGGGTTACGCGAGTCGAGGCGGACGTCGTCGCGGTCGCGACGACGGACGCCGAGAAGAGCACGTGAGACCACTGCCACCCTGTCTATCTTAGGGAAACGCGAGTCAAGGCGGACATCGTCACTGTAGCGACGACGGACACCGAGACGAGCACGTGGCACCACCGCCACGCTGTCTATCTTAGGGTAACGCGAGTCGAGGCGGACGTCGTCGCGGTAGCAACGACGAACGCTGAGACGAGCACGTGACACGAATGCCACCCTTTCTATCTTAGGGTAACGCGAGTCGAGGCGGACGTCGTCGAGGTAGCGACGACGGACGATTAGACGAGCACGTGACACCAATGCCACCCTCTCTATCTTAGGGTGACGTGAGTCGAGGCGGACGTCGTCGCGGTAGTGACGACAGACGCCGAGACGAGCACGTGACAGCAATACCACCCTGTTTATCTTAGGTTAACGCGAGTCGAGGCGGACGTCATCGCGGTAGCGACAGACGGGCGCCGAGACGAGCACGTGACATGAATGCCACCCTGTCTATCTTAGGGTAACTCGAGTCGAGGCGGACGTCGTTGCTGTAGCGACGACAGACGCCGAGACGAGCATGTGACACGAATGCCACCATGTCTATCTTAGGGTAACACGTGTCGAGGCGGATGTCGTTCCGGTAGCGACGACGGACGCCGAGATGAGCACGTGACATGAATGCCACCCTGTCTATCTTAGGGTAACGCGAGTCGAGGCGGACGTCGTCGAGGTAGCGACGACGGACGACGAGACGAGAACGTGACACCAATGCCACC
>NW_025234904.1:0-667 GCF_018294505.1 Triticum aestivum | reverse complement strand
AGACGAGCACGTGACACGAATGCCACCCTGTCTATCTTAGGGTAACGCGAGTCGAGGCGGACGTCGTCGAGGTTGCGACGACGGACGACGAGACGAGCACGTGACACCAATGCCACCTTGTCTATCTTAGGGTTACGTGAGTCGTGGTGGACGTCGTCACTGTAGCGACGACGGACGCCGAGACGAGCACGTGACACCAATGCCACCCTGTCTATCTTAGGGTAACGCGAGTCGAGGCGGACGTCGTGACTGTAGCGACGACGGACGCCGAGAGGAGCACGTGACACCACTCTCACCCTGTCTATCTTAGGGTAACGCGAGTCGAGGCGGACGTCTACACTGTAGCGACGACGGACGCCGAGACGAGCACGTGGCACAATCGCCACCCTGTCTATCTTAGGGTAACGGGAGTCGAGGCGAACGACGTCGCGGTAGCGACGACGGACGCCGAGACGAGCACGTGACACCAATGCCACCCTATCTATCTTAGGGTTACGTGAGTCGAGGCGGACGTCGTCGCGGTAGCGACGACGGATGCCGAGATGAGCACGTGACACCAATGCCACCCTGTTTATCTTAGGTTAACGCGAGTCGAGGCGGACGTCGTCGCGGTAGCGACAGACGGACGCCGAGATGAGCACGTGACATGAATGCCACCCTGTCTATC
>NW_025234903.1:0-6651 GCF_018294505.1 Triticum aestivum | reverse complement strand
TCGTGCAGCCGTGTAGGCCACCCACTAGTACCCATCGGCGCCGCCCACCGCCCAGGCCACGCCACGCGCCACCGGCCGAGGCCGCCGCCCCGGGAGCCGCAGCCCTCCACCCAGGGAGGAGGCGCGAGATCCCCCGCTGCCACCTTCATCAGGGTCACGCGCGAGCGCTGGGAGCCCCTTTGGCACCGGCGGAGGGGAGGGAGAGAGGGGAGAGAGCACGTCGGTGGCGCTAGGGTTGCCCCTGAATTGCCTCATAGGAGACGACGCGGTGGGAGGGGGGTCGCTATCTCACCTTTGGATAGTAGCACACTTACCAACGCTAATAGATGGCACGGGCTGAAAAACAAGATGGCACGGTCTCCAAAAAAAGATGGCAAGTGCTTATTACGGTTTAAATTTGCACTCTACAATGCTTCATTACTGGAGTTAAATGTAATGGTGGGTCGTTAGCTTGCGGTTAATGTGTAGCCAGAGCCAGTATTTTGTAAAATATCATCTTAATTCCTACATGGTCCTCTGTTGTTCATGAAATCGTGGTGTATTCGTCGTACAAAATTGAATCAACCATGATGCGATAGAGCAGAATTTGGTGGCCCCAATCCTATGATTCAAAGGGCTTCCATAGGGGATGTTCTTACGGATTAGGTGGATCATCAAACACGCGTTGTTGTTAAAGAATCTTGTCGTCCGTGTGGTGTCATGAGATGAATGGTGCAGATGCAGTCATTTTCCTAGTTTGCCCATCGCGGACCTGATCGCTTTGGGGCATTTTTCTTTTTTCATCGCCTACACATAGCTTTGGTCCTATATGATTTTGCTAATAGCCGGCATGTTTTTGTGCGCGTGAGTTTGTGTTGGCTGTGTGCATCCTAACTATGCAGAGATCGAGTGTGTGCTTATTGTGTTTGTATCCTCTTGATGTTACATTTTGAGTTAATCCATCCTTTGTAGAAAAAAAATATCAAACAGGGCAGACTTCATATTGTGACTTTGTGTTTGAATTCCAACTCCAATAAAAAAACATGCTTGAGGGAACTTAAGGTTCCATTGACTTTAGTTTGATCAAAATTTATAATTTGTACGTAGGTACTTGAGTTGCCGAGAAATGTTTGTCGTTTTACCACTAAGTTGAAGCAAAGTCAGGAATTACAATTCGCATCTTCATAAGGTAATTCTCTCTTTTATATGAACGCACTAAGGACAAACTAACTCCGGTGGCTTCTGAGGGCCACCTTGTTGATGTGAATAAATTGCCAGACATCACTCGAAAGACCTGCCTGAAATAGCTCATTGTTTTAATTTTAGCTCACCTCTACAGGGATACAAACTAGAACATGTCAAGGATTGCTCGGGTTTCCTATCCCTTTCTATTTTACCAATTGCACCGCCGTTAACTTTGTCATCTTTAAAGTTTATGGTGTTTGCCAGCAAAAAAAAAGAAGGCTTATGGTGCTCCCCTATGTAGACTTTTTGTTGAGGAACAATGTTGTGCATGCTTGTAAGTGTATGAACAAATTCTTGTGGATTAAAAATTTATGCTTGCTCTTTTTTGAACGATTTTTTAAAATGAAGTGTGATCAATGTGCATAGACAACTTAGCACAACATAGGAACGCCCAATATGCCTAGACAACTTAGCACAACAGAACGCTCATGAGGCCGCAATCATGGGCCCCAACCACTAGTGTACAATAATTCCATAGGATCATAATTCAAAGTCAAGAACATTAACCTCTGACATTGAAGTACAGCACACGTACGATAAACACGAAAGTATGGCAGACGATAATCACAATGCATCGGAAGGTACTAACTACATCCCAAGGAAGAATGGACGGGGCTCATCACTCGCACCATGTCCTTTCTGCTCCTGAAACAAAGCAAGCGGCACAATGCTCTCTTTGAGCGAATACGTAGTGATATGTATGCGGTGGCCGTCTTCGTCCACGACTCCTAGAACCTTACCATCAATGTCACAGTGCAGCAGACGCCCGGGAAGCTCGATGAGAAACTCACGCTCGTTGACCACACCCATTGTCAAGTCGAATTGCGGCAATGCTGTCACGGCAGCCGACAAGTTAATCCGGTGTCGTAAAACCCAGACCTCCTCCTTGTAGTCCTGCATCACAAAGACATCCATGATGACACCGTCACTGCCGCTAAACAAAGCAAGTGCGCCCTTCATCTCCGACAACAATGTCCAGAGTCCGAGTGGGGCCTCGGCGGGGCGGCGCATCCACCGAAACGTCTCGACCGTGGTGTCAAACACCATTATATCGTGCTTGTCGGTGTACTTCCGGTGGTACCGCCCGAGGTCCCAATGCAGGCTGCCATGGTGGAAGGTTGGTGCGCTCAAGTTGGAACAAGGCAGCCCCTTGAGCAACGCCTGTCCGATCGAAGGTGGAGACGATGGAGGCGGCTGTCCTATGAATCTTCTTGGCTCGTCTGACCCTACTGTCATGACGTAGAAATCAGCCGCCACGGAATCAATCCAGTTTGCTGGCAGGACACGGCAGAAGTATAGGACCCGGTACTCGTGGGATGGCTGGTGCAGGTAGAGGCCGGATATGCTAGTGGTGAAACCTTGTCGTCCAGGTTCGAATAGTTGCGGAAGTGGAGCAAACTGGCGAGTAGTAGGGTTGCAGACGTAGAAGATCCTGTCGCTGGCGTGGCTAATCGTGTTGGAGAAGACGAGAAGGCCATCTCGCGAAGCATGGACCTGGAGGCATGTGAACTCCCTACAAGGCGTAGTATAACGGAGGACGGGCCAAAGCTTCAGACTGCCGGCGCCTTCATCGCGGAAGACGACGAGGTGAGGGTCATCAAATAATGCAGGGAGGTTCAAGCGATGGGTGTCACCCATTGCGGCGAACTCCAAGAGACGAGGGTCATCAAGTAATGCATCAACGTCTGACGAGTGTTTGATGACGGGGAGCGACGGCTGGTGGAGGTGGTGGGCGATGTTAGAAGGGAGAGAGAGGTTTGATGAAATAGTTGTTGTATTGCTTGAGCCTCGTGGGCATATATATAGGAGTACATGATCTACTTGAAGTACAAGGCAAGCCAGAATATTTCCTAGTCTAACCTATGTTTCCTAATACAATCACGTTACTCAACATCCCCCCGCAGTCACAACGGTAGCGACGCAGACGGTGAGACTGGAGAAGAATCCGAAGGCAAGCCGACGGACACCCCCCCCACAGTCGTAACGGTCGACGCATCGCGGAGTCGTGGCTGGAGTGGAAACCGACGAGGTTGCTCAAGCGAGGCGGTAGCCCTTTGTGCCGTTTGTCGATGTAGCCGAGAGCGTGGGTGGTGGAGCCGTGGTCGAGGTAGCCGTGCGAAGAATGCCGTGGTCGATGTCGAGTCGGGGTAGCCGGTGTCGAGGAAGTCGTCGTGGAGCCGCGGGCGCAAGGAGACGCCGAGTTAGCATGGGCGCAGTGGTGTCGAAGTAGTGGTGCGCCGGGAAGAAGATGTTGTTGACGACGCGTCGCGGCGGGGTTGCCAAACCCGGGGACACATCGTAGACGAAGACACGCGTCGGTGTTGCCAGCACCGGGCATGCATAGACGGTCGAAGACGAAGTTGACGAAGCGCCGCACCAGGCTTGCCAGGCCCGGGGACACGTCGTGGATGAAGGCACGCATCGGTGTTGCCAGCACCGGGCATGCGTAGACTGGGACCTGCACGAGCTGTACGCCATGTCGAAGAAGTCGGAGA
The DNA here is from genome assembly GCF_018294505.1 of Triticum aestivum. Classification (NCBI taxonomy): domain Eukaryota; kingdom Viridiplantae; phylum Streptophyta; class Magnoliopsida; order Poales; family Poaceae; genus Triticum; species Triticum aestivum. Next base: position 2,932 of record NW_025234903.1, on the reverse strand, counting down.
GGCCAGCAGAGAAGGACTCGACGACCGTCGCCAATCGGCGCGGCGCCAATGTCGCTCGCGGTTGTCGGAGTAGATGAAGCGGTCGGGATAGATGACGGCGACGCTGGCGACGAGCTGGTGCTGGATGAAGACGATGGAGGTGGACGGGCGGCGGCGGCGGCTACGGCGGTAGCGGCGGCGGCGGCCAAAGAAGAGCGGCGGCGGTGCTCGAAGTAGGCGATAGAACCCGACAGCGTGACGAAGACCGGCGCGGACGGTGGCGTTCCCGCGCCAAGGAAGACGGCGCGGCGCATACCACGGGAGGTCGACGTGTGGTGCCGGCGGAGTGGACCGCGGGCCGCGGCGCTACGGCCCGAAAAGGCGACGCAGCGGCGGCAGGCGGGTCGGGGCGACGACGGAAGACCTCAGGGCAGCGGCAGGGACCGCGGGCCGCGACGCTGCGGCCCGAAGGGGCGACGCAACGGCGGTTCGCGAGTCGGTGCAACCGCGGGAACGGCCTCGTGACGGCGGCGTGGACCGCGTGCCACGCTCGCTACGGCCCGACGGGGCGACGCAGTGGCGGCGCGAGGGTCGGTGCAGCCACGGGGACGGTCTGGAGCGGACGGCCCCGGGGCGGCGGTGGACCGCGGGCCGCAGCACTACGGCCCGAGGGGGCGACGCAGCGGTGACGCGGGTCGGTGCAGCCGTGAGGAGAACCACGTGGCGGCGGCGCTGCGGCCCGACGGGGCGACGCAGCGGCAGCCCGATGCTCGATCGGTGGAGAGGCGCGCTGAACTCGGGGACGACCTTCACGGGACCCGCGGAGGCGCGCGTAACCGACGGGCCAGGTCGGTCGCGCGGCGTAGATGAGGCGGATCGCGGCGGCGAGCGGGTGATCAAGCCGATCGCGCGCGAGGTTGGGGACGCCGCTCGATGGAGACGGGGTGGCGGCGGAGTCCGAGATGAAGCCGGCGACGGCGGGCGGCAGGGCGGCTATGATTGGCCGCCGCATGGCGCGAGGCCGCCGGGTCGGGGTGATGCAGGAGTCCCGGTCGGAGCAGGGCGGTGACGGCCGGCGCAGGGCGACGGGCAGACCGACGCGCGGACGGCGGCTGGCACTGTCGGGCCACCTCGGCGCGCGTGGCCGCCGGGTCGGAGGAGAGGCCGGCTAGTCGCGCCGGGGTCGGAGTAGAGGCGCTCGGGGTCGACGGCGGCGGTGGGCGACGCAAACCGATCAAGTAGAGATCGGAAAACCAAAAAGAATCCGCGCGATCAAGATGACCGGCGGGAGAGAGAAAAACCCCGGAGCAAGGCTCGGGGAAAAGACTCTCTAGGGCAGCCGGTCAACACGACCGGCGGACGAACCCTAGGTACGGGCGGCGCGGCCCCCGGCGGCGGTCATGGAGGCCGACCGCGCCAGGGGCGGCGCGCGGATGCGGAAGCGGCTAGGGTTTAGGATCGACTTGCGATAGATACCATGTTAGAAGGGAGAGAGAGGTTTGATGAAATAGTTGTTGTATTGCTTGAGCCTCGTGGGCATATATATAGGAGTACATGATCTACTTGAAGTACAAGGCAAGCCAGAATATTTCCTAGTCTAACCTATGTTTCCTAATACAATCACGTTACTCAACAGGCGAGAAGGAAGTCGCGTGTAGAGGTGGCACGGCGCCACGACTTGCGGACGGCGCGGCAGCGGAGCGTGTCCTTGGGGGGCAGCCGGACAAGGATTTCCCAGATGATGATCGACTCCGGCAGGTCATCGAGGACGGTCGCGCCACTGCTGTCCGGCATATTGGTGTGAGTGAGTGATCGATTGCCAGATGCTCGATCGGTCAGGCAGCTGAAAAGACGGCAAAGCAAACCATTGAACAAGAACACTAGTACTATTGGGCTATCTGTATATCGTGCACAAGATATAGAAGAAGAAAAGAAAACTCACCTCCTACTGGAAAGCAGATTACAGAAGTGCTGTGCGAGGTTGAGCTATGAGAAAGTTTGCAAGAGTTTATATACTACTAGATCGGGAGGGTGTCAGTTTTTTGGGGAGATAAAACGGATGGGTGGAAGCCTAAGAGTTTAGCTGCGTTAATACGGCTTTAATTTGCATACTTAGTTCAAGAAGGACACTTATACCGGAGCAGCTCTACCGTTTGACTGTAAGCCGGTGTGACCAATGAAGATAGGATAACCGGAACCAAACCGAGCAGAAGAGTACTAGTAGTACTCTACTATACCTCTCTTGCTCAGTTCTTCACCAAATCATTTATTTTTCATCCTCTCTAGATCACCCAATTTCTATCCGGCAAGACCTGTAACACAAGGTTGCTAGTCTTTACGCTTCAGGCAACAAACACGAGAATTATATATTCAGCACCGCTGTCTCATGAAACTATTAACATAAGTTGATGAACAAAACAGGTGAAGAACATAGCAAGATTGTCGCACACAACAGGGTGAACATAAAGATTATGCTTCCTACTGTAGCAGAGAACTCAACAGGTGAACCTAACAGGTTGATAAACCTTTCACAAAGTCGATAAACACAACAGGTGAACATAAAGATTAATCTTCTCACTGTAGCAGTAGCAGAGAACTCCTACGAATACACAACAACAGAAGTAGTCCACTCTTGCCTGAAAAGAGCAAACATAGCCAGAGTGAGAGACAGTAAGCGGAACAGATCAATGAATTGAAGCTTAAAGACATCTATTGTAACCGGGTAAGCTTAAAGGAAGATACATGTACAGTTGAAGGAAACTTCGATCACTAAGCCAGCAGCACAATTGCAAACAACAAAATTAAAAATATTTATGCATAATAACAACACAAATTAACGCAGACTGTGTTAAAATATCAAGAAGATACTCCATCATTGATAAGAATGATAGGATATGAGATGTATAATATGAAAATTATATCATTGGAACCTTCTTTCACGTACGAATTTGAC
>NW_025234902.1:0-6651 GCF_018294505.1 Triticum aestivum | reverse complement strand
AGAAACATAGCATGAAGAGGAAGAAGAAGAATAAATAGTGTCAAGGCGATCTTGCTGAAGCCAGAGGCCTCAGTCGAGGCTATTCAAGGGCTCCGGCAACGACTACCTTACATGTGAGACAATCCTCCAGGGAGCCCTTCCACTTCTGTTGTATCACTTAATTAATTAGGAGCACTTAAGTACCACTAATTTATTACTGCCTAATTTTCCTGTTGGAGTTAAACAACTCTTTAGTAGGACCCTATGCTGAATCATGTACGTGTGAATGTTTGTCTATGGAGGTGAATCATGTGGTGGAGCAGGGAGGGAATATTATTAGTGTCATGACATAATAGTGCTATTGTTTTGCATGTCAATTTATTGCCATTGGTTCAATGAGGCAATGTTTTGCATATTGTCCATCATGAATTTGATGCTACTATTTGAGTAATATGATAATGTCTTCCTATCCTTTCTCACTAAGCTAATGAAGGTTTCACCTTGTTCCTACTTGTGCAAACAGGGATCATGTTGTGCCAATCATACATTTTAGTGCAACTACACAAGACAATACAATGAACTGTATCCCGGCCAGTGCTTTAACTCTGCTGGAAGTTCTTGATAATCTTTCGATATAATCTCAGCACTGGTAAACAAGAGTGATTTCAACCATACATTTTAAGTGCACAAAAATATATACTATTGTGTGATTCCAGTGAGTGCTTTATCATCTCTTATGGGACTACATGAATAAGCTTTTTTTCACAGGTTGGTACGGGCCTAAGGCCTTCATCCATATTAGTTTGTTGTCATCTCTATTTGTATCGTGCTACTGTCATGAGAAACTCCTTTATCTTTGCACTTTTAAGTTTTGCAACCTATGATAAATGGCAATGCTTTGAGTGTTGAGTTGAGCTAATTGGCACTGATTAAATAAACTAATACCTCTCTTTAAGCAAGACTACTATGTTGCTAACTTTACCCATTAAGATAATGAGGGTGCTTCTATTTGTTAGTGTATGTTTCATCAACTAGTCCCACTATTACAGTAATGTCACTCTCTCAATATATGTGCCAGCAAGGATGCTCAATTTTGGTGGAACTGCACAAAAACTTTGGGTCCTTCATTGCCTCGATAGCTTCCGTCCTTTCCTGTCAGTCGCTAATCTCCGCTTGCTTTCTTCCTTTGTTGTCAGTCGCTTGGCTTATCTCGGCTTCCAGTCAAAGGAAATAGTAATTGATATGCTACCTCACACAGGTTGGTACTGGTCTTTATCCTGATTATTGTGCCTGTCATATGTATTGGTAATTTGGTATTGTGCTACTGTTTGCTGATTTCATAAAGGAGTAATTTGGAGCCTGAACTCGTAGGCAAATCATTACATCGGGTGATTTCAGTAGAACTGCACAAATTATTAGATGGACAGGTACTTATGCTGCTGCTATGTACTCCAAAGTTCACTCAGACAAGCATCGATGTTGACAAGAAGTGCCTATATTCATTCGAGTATCAACCGGCGTCAACCAATTGTCAAACTCCAAGTATTAGGAGAGTGAATGCCAAAAATATTGCTTGGTGCATAGCCCAGAAAAACGCAGTCCAGTCTTTGGTCCCAACTTGTGCCTTTTGGTTATCAGCACATATGGTAGCGAACTATATGGCATGGAGTCTAAAGATTCCAGACAAGTTGGTTGGCGCGTATATTCATCTAGGACTTAATCAGTCTGCACGCCAAGGATGCTCCATTTCAGTTGAACTGCACAAAAAATTTGGGTGGTTCATTTTCTCAACCGCCTCCTTTCTCGTCTGCAATATAGAATTTTGGCGAGATACAGGACCAAGATGAGCCAAGTTGCTCAAACCTCCATCGGCACGAGGCCACTATTTGAGGATAAACCTACAAGCAAAGTTCAGATTGTCTGTGCTGCCTCTTATGTACTCGAAAGTTTACTCGTACAAGAACTAATTTTAGCAAGAAGTACCTCTGATTGAATACCATTTACCAGTCTGTACCCTAGGTAATTAAAGTTCGTCCATGGATCATATTGGTTGTGATATCAATCATTTGGATGCATAAACATACTGAACATGTGTATATCTGAATCTTTTTGTGAATTATGTATGAATATTGTCGTGTGATCTATCAATCATTTGGATGCATAGATATGTTGAGCTTGTGTATATATGAATCTTTTGAGTTGTTGATAGTGAATGATGGCTATGAATATGAACGTGTCCTGTGAACCTGAGTTTGATATGAATTGCAACAGAACCAGTTATAACCCTTCTCCTCCTCTCAATCTGCGACTCCACTGCCGCGTTTTCCCATCTCTGAGTCATTCCCGTCCGAGGCCTTGCCGTCGTCCATCGCCTCGCTGTGTTCGGTGTGGCGTGGTCAACAAACGAGAGTCGTCGGAAGAGGACTGTATGTGGAGAGCCTGACGGCTGGGACCCACGAGGTCCATGGTCACACGCAAGGAAAGTTCCTCCTTATTAAGCTGGAAAAAAATGTTTCCTCCACCTGACAGCTGGGACCCACCGGCTGTATCTTCGCATGGAAGGAAGTGCCTCCTTCTTTTGTGAAAAAAATTATTCATCCCGTTGACAGCTGGGACCCGTCAGATTTGGTGACTGACTTGTGGGCCTGCTAAGCGGACGTGTACGCACGGCTTTGTCAACTTAATCAACAAATTATTCTAGCAGCTGGACCGTTGGATGTTAATCCAACAGTTGTGCTCCTTCTTCAACCTCTGTTCTTGCTCCTGTCTCTCGTGGGCGGCACCCGAACAAGTGAAGTTTCCCACTCCTCTCCATCAGCGACTCCACTGCCCCGTCTTCCCCATCTCCGGGTCATTCCAGTCTGGGAGCGCTCGGCACGGTGTGGTCAACATGGTCGACAACCGAGAGTCATCGGAAGATGACTGTACGTGAGAGGCTGACAGTGGGGACGCACCACGCCCATGGACGCATGCATGCAACGGAACGCGGCGAGTTCAACGTGGTCAAGGAACGACTTCCATCGGAAGTATACTGTACGTGGAGAGTCTCAGTTGGGTCCACGGCCGCAGCAAGTAAGTGCCTCCTTATTACGCGGAAAATAATGATTCCTCCAACTGACAGCAGGGACCCACTGGACGGGCCACCATATTTTGCAAAAAAACGTTTGCCCCCTGACTGCTGGGACCCACCTGACGGGCCACCGTATTTTGCGAAAAAAAACGTACCCCCCCCCCGCTGTCAACTCGGAACCACCGGAAGTGCCTCCTTATTACGCACAAAAAAATGAATACTTCCCCTGCTAGCTGGGACCCACCTTGGTGGGAGGCTGACTTGTGGGCCTACTAAGTTGACGGGGACGAAGGGCTTTGTCAACTTAGTCAATATGAACGATTCTAGCTCCAGTGACCGTACGATGTCCATCCAACGGCCGTAGTGCTTCTTCAACCTTTGGTCTTCTTGCTCCAGCCGCCCAAACCAGCGCCAGTCGTGCCTCATGCTCCTGCCGCCCGTGGCCGGATGTGCTGCCGCGAAGGACTCACCACCCCCTTCTATTCCCACCGCTGGCCAGGCCCTGCGGCGACGGCAGCCTCACACCGCAGCCGAACCAGTGAACCCTCGTACTCCTCTCCACGTGGGCTTCCACTGCTGCGTCTTCCCCGGCTCCGTGTTGTCCCCTTCCTAGGCCTCGCCGTCGTCCACCGCCGTGGTGCTCTCCGTGCGGCGCAGTCAACGTGATCAAGGAACGACTTCCATCGGAAGAGTACTGTACCTGGAGAGGCTGATAGCTGGGTCCACGGCCACAGCCCGGTTTTTTTGTGATTTGCCAAGTAAGTCGCTTTGTCAGGCCTGTTGGGCTGCAAATCTTTCAAGACGAGGAGAGCTTTCATTCGGCTGGCCGAGAAAATGGCACATCAGTAATGAGAAATGGGTTGTACATTTTTGAAACACATCAAAGCGGCAATTAGTTTCAAATATCATTTTCTTATTTCGAGATTTTAAATTACATTAATTTTTATGCGTGGAGAATTTGTTGGATTTTATATTGATATACATTTAGTTTTAAAATTAGTTTGAATGTGAGTCGAAATTTCGGGATTAAAAAAAGTTCGGACCACACCGAAATATGCAAAATTTCGTATAATTTTTTAACCGTGGCCACAATATGGGTTGTAATGCTAACAAAAAGAATATGGGCTCCAAACAAAACCTTAAGAATTAGCAAATGGGTTGTAAATTATTAGAAATAATGGCAGATGGGTTGTATGCTATTTTCCACAGATTTGAGGCTCTCCTCTAAAAAAGGTTGACGCACAAGCAGTGACTGTTGGATGGCCATCCAACGGCCGTCGTGCTTCTTCAATCTCTGCTCTACCTGCTCCAGCCGCTCAAACAAGCGCCGGTGGGACTGCCTGCTCCCTCCTGCCCGCGGCCGGCTGTGCTGCCGCGCAGGCCTCACCGCCCCACCGTACTTCCATTGCTGGCCTAGCCATCCCTCTACTCTCCCACACCTGCTGTTATTCTCCGGCGACGGCAGACGAACCAGAAAACCCTCGTTCAGTCGTACTCCCCTCCGTGTGGGAAACAACTGCTGAGTCTTCCCTGCCTCTGTGTCATTCCCTTCCTAGGCCTCTCTGTCGTCCACCGCCCTGGTGCTCTCGGCGCGGCCTGGTCAACATGGTCAATGACCGACATGCATCTGAAGTGGACTGTACGTGGAGAGGCCGACAGCTGGGTCCACGGCCGCACGCAAGGAAATGCCTCCTTATTACGTGCAAAATAATGATTCCTCCACCTGACATCGGGGACCCACCGAAAGGGCCTCAGTATTTCGCGAAAAAAACGTTATCGCCGCTGACAGCTCGGACCCACCAGCTATATCTTCGCACGCAAGGAAGTGCCTCCTTATTACGCACAAAAAAAATGAATACAACCCCTGTTAGCTGGGACCCAGTATAGTGGCAGGCTGACTTGTGGGCCTACTAAGTTGACGGGGACGGAGGGCTTTGTCAACTTAGTCAATATGCACGATTCTAGCTCCAGTGACCGTAGGATGTCCATCCAACGGCCGTAGTGCTTCTTCAACCTCTGGTCTTCTTGCTCCAGCCGCCCAAACCAGCGCCGGTCGTGTCTCGTGCTCCTGCCTCCCGTGGCCGGCTGCGATGCGGCGGAGGCCTCACCGCCCCCTACTACTCCCACTGCTGGCCAGGCCATCCCTCTACTCACCCACACCCCCTGTTATTCTGCGGCGACGACAGCCTCACACTACAACGAACCAGTGAACCCTCGTACTCCTCTACGTGTGGGCATCCACTGTCGTGTCTTCCCCGGCTCTGCGTCGTCCCCTTCCTAGGCCTCGCCGTTGTCCACCGCCCTGGTGCTCTCGGTGCAGCGTGGTCAACGTGGTCATGGAACGGCTTCCATCGGACGTGGACTGTACGTGGAGAGGCTGACAGCTGGGTCCACGGCCGCAGCAAGGAAGTGCCTCCTTATTACGCGCAAAATAATTATTCCTCCACCTGACAGCGGGGACCCACCGGACGGTCCACCATATTTTGCAAAAAAACATTTCCCCCTGACTACTGGGACCCACCAGCTACACCTCCTCACGCAAGGAAGTGCGTCCGGGCAAAAAAAGATTCTCCCTCCTGACTGCTGGGACCCACCAGCTACATCTTCGCACGCAAGGAAGTGCCTGACAGTCGGGACCCACCTGGTCAAAGCGTACGTAGCGTTGTCATTCTAGTCACGACGTGTACGTACATACTGGTCGATGTAGAGGCGCGCACGTGTCGTAGATGTAGAGGCGCGCACGTGTCGTAGTAGAGGCGCGCACGTAGCATGTACACGTACGTATAGCGATGAGGGTGCAAGAAAGAAAATACGGCCACGTACGTACATACAGGCAGGGTCTCGAACGCCTACTCGCGCATACGTACATGGCTGGGTCGGAACGGAGAAACAACGTCGTCGTCGTGTTCATGGGGAGCCAACCAGCTAGGTCGGAATGGAATGCGTGGTCGTGTTCATCGGGAGGGCTTGGACGGAACAGGCGATGGAAACGAGGCCTGGCGTACCGCACAATGGAGGAAACGACCTTGTGTTTGACCGGCCATGTTCGAAACGGGGTCCTGTTGATCGGGAGGGGCCTGGCGTACCGCAAAACGGAGGAAACGGACCTCCTACGGTCGAAACGGGGGTCCTGTTGATCGGGAGGGGTGTGGCGTACCACAAAACGGATGAAACGGACTTGTGTTGGAGCGCTACGGTCGAAACGGGGGTCCTGTTTATCGGGAGGGGTGTGGCGTACCGCAAAACGGACAAAACGAACTTGTGTTGGAGCGCTGCGGTCAAAACAGGGGGGGAGGGGTGGGCGTACCGCAAAACCGGACTCCACGGGATATTGTTCATCTCCACCGTCGACCTCCTCCAGCCTCCACGGGCTACCGTCGACCTCCTCCAGCCTCTACGGGCTCCTTTTCATCCAGCCTCCACCGCGTGCTACTCCACTGGCTACTATTCAACCACCCCTTCACGGGCACCCCTCCATCATCTACTGTTCATCCAGCCCTCCACACCACGGGGTCCTGTTCAACCACCCCTCCACGGCCACCCCTTCACCGTCTACTGTTCATCTAGCTCCATTGGGTTCAGTTAACAGCCATCGATTGATC
>NW_025234901.1:0-6651 GCF_018294505.1 Triticum aestivum | reverse complement strand
ACAATGCTCTAATAATGAAGATCATCACACTTTTATTTACTTACAACTCAAGAATTACAACTCGATACTTAGAACAAATATGACTCTACGTGGATGCCTCCGGCGGTGTACTGGGATGTGCAATGAATCAAGAGTTACATTTATGAAAGAATTATGAATGGTGGCTTTGCCACAAATACGATGTCAACTACATGATCATGCATAGCAATATGACAATGATGGAGCGTGTCATAATAAATGGAATGGTGGAAAGTTGCATGGCAATATATCTCAGAATGGCTATGGAAATACCATAATAGGTAGGTATGGTGGCTATTTTGAGGAAGGTATATGGTGGATGTATGGTACCGATGAAAGTTACACGGCATAAGAGAGGCTAGCAATGGTGGAAGGGTGAGAGTGCGTATAATCCATGGACTCAACATTAGTCATAAAGAACTCATATACTTATTGTAAAAATCTATTAGTTATCAAAATGAAGTACTACGTGCATGCTCCTAGGGGGATATATTGGTAGGAAAAGACCATCGCTCATCCCCAACCGCCACTCATAAGGAAGACAATCAATAAATAAATCATGCTCTCACTTCATCACATAACGGTTCACCAAACGTGCATGCTACGAGAATCACAAACTTTAACACAAGTATTTCTCAAATTCATAACTACTCACTAGCATGACTCTAATATCACCATCTTTATATCTCAAAACAATCATAAGGAATCAAACTTCTCATAGTATTCAATGCACTTTATATGAAAGATTTTATTATATCCCTCTTGGATGCCTATCATATTAGGACTAAATTTATAACCAAAGAAAATTACCATGTTGTTTAGAAATTTTCAAAATAATATAAGTGAATCACGAGAGTTCATCAATTTCTATAAAATAAAACCAACACTGTGCTCTAAAAGATATAAGTGAAGCACTAGAGCAATATTGCCTAGCTCAAAAGATATAAGTGAACCACAAAGAGTATTATAATATATCACGATTCAAGCGTGTCTGTCTCAAAAGGTGTGTACAGAAAGGATGATTTTGGCAAACTAAAAAGCAAAGACTCAAATTATACGAGACGCTCCAAGCAAAACAGAGGTCATGTGGTGAATAAAAATATAGCCTCAAGTAAAGTTACCGATAGATGAAGATGAAAGATGGGATGCCTTCCGGGGCATCCCCAAGCTTAGGCTCTTGGTATCCTTGAATATTACCTTGAGGTGCCTTGGGCATCCCCAAGCTTAGGCTCTTGCCACTCCTTATTCCATTGTCCATCAAATCCTTACCCAAAACTTGAAAACTTCACAACACAAAACTCAACCGAAAATCTCGTCAGCTTCGTTAGTATAAGAAAATAAATCACCACTTTTGGTACTGTTGTGAACTCATTCTTTATTTAAATTTGTGTAATATATACTGTATTCCAACCTTTCCATGGTTCATACCCCCTGATACTTGCCGTAGATTCATCAAAATAAGCAAACAACACATAGAAAACAGAATCTGTCAAAAATAGAACAGCCTGTAGCAATCTGGATATTTTGAATACTTATGTAACTCCAAAAATTCTGAAAACTTAGGAAGCCCTAAGCAATTTATCTATTAATCCTGTTAAAAAAGAATCAACTCAAAAGCACTCTTATATTAAAAAAGATAATTATCTTCCTGAGCGCAAAAGTTTCTGCTTTTCAGCATGAGATCAAATCAACTATCATTATACGCTATCCCAAAGGTCTTACTTGGCATAAACACTAATTAAAACACAAAATCACATCTAACCAGAGGCTAGATGAATTATTTAATGCAAACCAAAAACTAAAAAGCAAAAACAAAAAATAAAATTGGGTTGCCTCCCAACAAGCGCTATTGTTTAACGCCCTTAGCTAGGCATAAAACACGAAATAGATCTAGATATTCTCGTCTCCCCCTTTTGTGAAGCAAAGGGAAAACTTCATATCCATGGCATTTATCTTTCTATTTTGTGAAAGCACATGGCCATTTATAGTAGAAGAAAGATTTAGCACATTACAAAATTTTGCATCTAAACTAGCCTTCATCTCTTTTATTATTTCATTTTGATAGAAACACATAATAGCGGCTGATTCAACACCCTTTTCCTTGGGGTGCCCAAATATGGTTTTCATCTTCTCATAAGTGTTAATGGTATCCCCTAAAAGAAAAGCATTTGCAAATATAGGATCCAAAACTTGCTTAAAAGAAGGAGGTAGGCCTATATAAAAGCTTTTTAAATAAATCTCAATCTGATATTAGGGCACATAGCTAGCTCGAATCCTTAACAGCCTATCCCAAGCATCTTTCAAAGATTCATCAAGAAAATAGTGAAAAATTCTAGGATCATCTTCATCAAAATTGGAATCTTCCTTAACCACCCCAGTAAGTCTTTCCATAGCATCATTGTTTATGAGCTTAGAAAGGACAGAGGGGTCATCCAAAGTACTAAAATCTGGGAGAAAACCCTTAGCCCTTCTAGAGTCAGCCATGAAGGTAGAGATGAATGGAAGAGGGGCGAAGAAAAGGCAAATCTTTTCGACAATCATTTTAGAAGCGGTGGAGAGGAAAACAAGAGGTGAATTGCAAATATTTTAATGTGAGAGATGAGAGTTTATGATGGGTACTTGGTATGTCTTGGCTTGGAGTATATCTCCCCATCAATGGTGCCAAAAATTCTTCCTGCTACTTCTTGAGCTTGCATTGGTTTTCCCCTTGAAGAGGAAAGGGTGATGCAACAGAGTAGAGTAAGTATTTCCCTCAGTTTTGAGAACCAAGGTATCAATCCAGTAGGAGACAACGCACAAGTCACAGAATACCTGCACAAACAAACACCAACTTGCACCCAACGTGATAAAGGGGTTTTCAATCCCTTCATGGTTATTTGCAAACTGAGATCTGATAGAGATGGATAAACGGTAAGGTAATATTTTTGGTATTTTTGGTTTATGGAACGGAAAGTAAAAGATTGCAAAGGAAGTAAAACAAAAACTAAAATTGTAGATCAGAAACTTATATGATGGAAAATAGACCCGGGGGCCATAGGTTTCACTAGAGGCTTCTCTCAAGATAGAAAATATTATGGTGGGTGAACAAATTACTACTAAGCAATTGGTAGAAAAGCGCATAATTATGACAATATCTAAGGCAATGATCATGAATATAGGCATCACATACGTGTCAAGTAGACCGAAATGATTATGCATCTACTACTATTACTCCACACATCGACCGACTCCTGCCTGCATCTAGAGTTTTAAGTTCATAAGAATAGAGTAACGCATTAAGTAAGATGACATGATGTAGCGAGATAAACTCAAGCAATATGATGAAAACCCCATGTTGTTATCCAAGATGGCAACAATACAATACGTGTCGGTTCCCCTTCTGTCACTAGGATCGAGCACCGCAAGATTCAACCCAAAGCTAAGCACTTCTCGCATTGCAAGAAAAACCAATCTAGTTGGCCAAACCAAATAGATAGTTGGAAGAGACTTGCAAAGATATCAAATCATGCATATAAGAATTCAGAGAAGATTCAAATAATATTGATAGATAAGCTGATCGTAAATCCACAATTCATTAGAACTCGGCAAACACACCGCAAAAGAGTATGACATCGGATAGATCTCCAAGAACATCGAGGATAACATGGTATTGAGAATAAAAGAGAGAGAAGAAGCCATCTAGCTACTAGCTATGGACCCGTAGGTCTGAGGTAAACTACTCACGCTTCATCAGAGACGCAATGGTGTTGATGTAGAAGCCCTTCATGATCGAATCCCCCTCCGGCAGGACACCGGAAATGGCCTCTAGATGGGATCTCACCGGTACAGAAGGTTGCGGCGGTGGAGAAGTGTTTTCGTGACTCTCTCATAGGTTTTTTGAATATTTGAGAATATATAGGCGGAAGAAATAGGTTGGTGGAGTCATGAGGGGCCCACAAGTATGGGGGGCGCGCCCTCCGACCTTGTGGGTACTACAAGTCCTCTGGATCTCTTCTGGTCCAAGAAAAATCATCGCGAAAGTTTCATTCCGTTTGGTATTCCTTTTCTGCAAAACTCTAAAACAAGGAAAAACAGAAACTCGCACTGGGCTCTAGGTTAATAGGTTAGTCCCAAAAATAATATAAAATAGCATACTAATGCATAGAAAACATCCAAAACAGATAATATAATAGCATCGAACAATAAAAAATTATAGATACATTGGTGACGTATCAGGCGTCCTTGCCTTGATCGGCGACAGCGCGACGGCCGGCTCTACCTCGGGCGGGGATGGTTGCGGCCGTGACGGCCGGCCTTGCTTCTAGTAGCGGCGGCGATGGTTGCAGGCTGATACGTCTCTAACATAACTATAATTTTTTATTGTTCCATGCTATTATATTATCTATTTTGCATGTTTTATATGCATTAATATGCTATTTTATATTATTTTCGGGACTAACCTATTAACCTAGAGCCCAGTGCTAGTTCCTGTTTTTCCTTGTTTTTGAGTTTCACAGAAAAGGAATACCAAACGGAGTCCAAATGGAATAATACTTTCATGATGATTTTTCTTGAACCATAAGACACACAGGAGACTTGGAGATGAAGTGGGAGAAGCCACGAGGCGTCCACAAGACCGGAGGGCGTGCCTAGGGGGTCGGGCGCGCCCAAACCATTGTGGGTCCCTCGTGCACCTCCTGACCTAATTCTTTTGCCTATATATTCCCATCTATCCCCAAACCACCAGAGGCATCCGCGAAAACACTTTTCCACCGCCACAACCTTTTGTACCTGTGAGATCCCATCTAGGCACCTTTTCTAGCACCCTGCCAGAGGGGGATTTGATCACGGAGGGCTTCTACATCAACTCTAATGCCCCTTCCGATGAAGCGTGAGTAGTTTACCACAGACCTACGGGTCCATAGCTAGTAGCTAGATGGCTTCTTCTCTCTCTTTGACTCTCAATACCATGTTCTCCTCGATGTTCTTGGAGATCTATTCAATGTAATACTTTTTTGCGGTGTGTTCGCGGAGATCCGATGAATTGTGGATTTATGATAAGCTTATCTATGAATATTATTTGAATCTTCTCTGAATTCTTTTATGCATGATTTGATATCTTTGTAATTCTCTTCAAACTATCAGTTTGGTTTGGCCAACTAGATTTGTTTTTCTTGTAATGGGAGAAGTGTTTAGCTTTGTGTTCAATCTTGCGGTGTCCTTTCCCAGTGACAGTAGGGGAAGCCAGGCACATATTGTATTGTTTCCATCGAGGATAAAAAGATGGGTTTTCATCATATTGCTTGAGTTAATTCCTCTACATCATGTCATCTTACTTAAACTGTTACTCCGTTGTTTATGAACTTAATACTCTAGATGCATGCTGGATAACGGTCGATGTGTGGAGTAATAGTAGTAGATGCAAAAATGTTTCGGTCTACTGACATGGACGTGATGCCTATATTCACGATCATTGCCTTAGATATCATCATAATTTTGTGCTTTTTATCAATTGCTCGGCTGTAATTTGTTCACCCACCGTATTATTTTCTATCTTGAGAGAAGCCTCTAGTGAAACATATGGCCCCTGGGTCTATTTTCCACATATATGTTTCTATTTTCCATCATATAAGTTTCTGATCTACTATTTTGCAATATTTTACTTTGTGATCTATAAAGCAAGAATACCAAAAATATTTACTTTATCATCTATCTATCTCTATCAGGTCTCACTTTTGCAAGTAACCATGAAGGGATTGACAACCCCTTTATCGCGTTGGGTGCAAGTTGTTTGATTATTTGTGCAGGTATTCGGTGACTTGTGCGTTCTCTCCTACTGGATTGATACCTTGGTTCTCAAACTGAGGGAAATACTTATCTCTACTTTGCTGCATCACCCTTTCCTCTTCAAGGGAAAAACCAACACAAGCTCAAGAAGTAGCAGGAAGAATTTCTGGCGCCGTTGCCGGGGAGATCTACGCCAAAGCAAGCCATACCAAGTACCCATCATAAACTCGCATCACTTGCATTACATTGTCGACATTCACCTCTCATTTCCCTCTCCCCCACTTCTAAACGATTTTCGAAAAGATTTGCCTTTTCTTCGCCCCTCTTCCGTTCATCTTCTTCGTTCGCTTTCGGTTTGCTCGTTTGCTAGATCTAATTGCTGCCACCATGTCTGAAACTCAGGAGATTATCACTGAAAAGGATAGTACTAATGATGGGGGAAACTTTGATGCTTTTGCTAATGCTAATCCTCATGAAGAATCTTCTATTCTTGACACTAAAAAGCTTCACATAGGTAGCGGCAATATTATTGGAAAAGGGGTTATTCAAGATTTCTTTACTTGTGTCGGTGCACTCCCCAATTTGGGTGGATCTATTCTCCATAAAACTAGTAGTCCTGCGAATGCTATATCTTTGCTCATAGTTGAACTTGAAAGACAATTTGTTCATATGCATCCATCCGTGCAAAGGATTTTTCTAGATTTTTCTAATATTGAGCATTCTTCTGTTAAGCGCGTCGCCACTATATTTCTAGCCCATGAGTTTAGATTTATTATGAAAGAAGCTAGTGAAATTTTGTGCATTATAAAGTAGATGGTGGTCGTCCTCCCATAGAGGGGATTCTCTTTAACCAAGAGGACATAATGC
>NW_025234900.1:0-6651 GCF_018294505.1 Triticum aestivum | reverse complement strand
ACAATGCTCTAATAATGAAGATCATCACACTTTTATTTACTTACAACTCAAGAATTACAACTCGATACTTAGAACAAATATGACTCTACGTGGATGCCTCCGGCGGTGTACTGGGATGTGCAATGAATCAAGAGTTACATTTATGAAAGAATTATGAATGGTGGCTTTGCCACAAATACGATGTCAACTACATGATCATGCATAGCAATATGACAATGATGGAGCGTGTCATAATAAATGGAATGGTGGAAAGTTGCATGGCAATATATCTCAGAATGGCTATGGAAATACCATAATAGGTAGGTATGGTGGCTATTTTGAGGAAGGTATATGGTGGATGTATGGTACCGATGAAAGTTACACGGCATAAGAGAGGCTAGCAATGGTGGAAGGGTGAGAGTGCGTATAATCCATGGACTCAACATTAGTCATAAAGAACTCATATACTTATTGTAAAAATCTATTAGTTATCAAAATGAAGTACTACGTGCATGCTCCTAGGGGGATATATTGGTAGGAAAAGACCATCGCTCATCCCCAACCGCCACTCATAAGGAAGACAATCAATAAATAAATCATGCTCTCACTTCATCACATAACGGTTCACCAAACGTGCATGCTACGAGAATCACAAACTTTAACACAAGTATTTCTCAAATTCATAACTACTCACTAGCATGACTCTAATATCACCATCTTTATATCTCAAAACAATCATAAGGAATCAAACTTCTCATAGTATTCAATGCACTTTATATGAAAGATTTTATTATATCCCTCTTGGATGCCTATCATATTAGGACTAAATTTATAACCAAAGAAAATTACCATGTTGTTTAGAAATTTTCAAAATAATATAAGTGAATCACGAGAGTTCATCAATTTCTATAAAATAAAACCAACACTGTGCTCTAAAAGATATAAGTGAAGCACTAGAGCAATATTGCCTAGCTCAAAAGATATAAGTGAACCACAAAGAGTATTATAATATATCACGATTCAAGCGTGTCTGTCTCAAAAGGTGTGTACAGAAAGGATGATTTTGGCAAACTAAAAAGCAAAGACTCAAATTATACGAGACGCTCCAAGCAAAACAGAGGTCATGTGGTGAATAAAAATATAGCCTCAAGTAAAGTTACCGATAGATGAAGATGAAAGATGGGATGCCTTCCGGGGCATCCCCAAGCTTAGGCTCTTGGTATCCTTGAATATTACCTTGAGGTGCCTTGGGCATCCCCAAGCTTAGGCTCTTGCCACTCCTTATTCCATTGTCCATCAAATCCTTACCCAAAACTTGAAAACTTCACAACACAAAACTCAACCGAAAATCTCGTCAGCTTCGTTAGTATAAGAAAATAAATCACCACTTTTGGTACTGTTGTGAACTCATTCTTTATTTAAATTTGTGTAATATATACTGTATTCCAACCTTTCCATGGTTCATACCCCCTGATACTTGCCGTAGATTCATCAAAATAAGCAAACAACACATAGAAAACAGAATCTGTCAAAAATAGAACAGCCTGTAGCAATCTGGATATTTTGAATACTTATGTAACTCCAAAAATTCTGAAAACTTAGGAAGCCCTAAGCAATTTATCTATTAATCCTGTTAAAAAAGAATCAACTCAAAAGCACTCTTATATTAAAAAAGATAATTATCTTCCTGAGCGCAAAAGTTTCTGCTTTTCAGCATGAGATCAAATCAACTATCATTATACGCTATCCCAAAGGTCTTACTTGGCATAAACACTAATTAAAACACAAAATCACATCTAACCAGAGGCTAGATGAATTATTTAATGCAAACCAAAAACTAAAAAGCAAAAACAAAAAATAAAATTGGGTTGCCTCCCAACAAGCGCTATTGTTTAACGCCCTTAGCTAGGCATAAAACACGAAATAGATCTAGATATTCTCGTCTCCCCCTTTTGTGAAGCAAAGGGAAAACTTCATATCCATGGCATTTATCTTTCTATTTTGTGAAAGCACATGGCCATTTATAGTAGAAGAAAGATTTAGCACATTACAAAATTTTGCATCTAAACTAGCCTTCATCTCTTTTATTATTTCATTTTGATAGAAACACATAATAGCGGCTGATTCAACACCCTTTTCCTTGGGGTGCCCAAATATGGTTTTCATCTTCTCATAAGTGTTAATGGTATCCCCTAAAAGAAAAGCATTTGCAAATATAGGATCCAAAACTTGCTTAAAAGAAGGAGGTAGGCCTATATAAAAGCTTTTTAAATAAATCTCAATCTGATATTAGGGCACATAGCTAGCTCGAATCCTTAACAGCCTATCCCAAGCATCTTTCAAAGATTCATCAAGAAAATAGTGAAAAATTCTAGGATCATCTTCATCAAAATTGGAATCTTCCTTAACCACCCCAGTAAGTCTTTCCATAGCATCATTGTTTATGAGCTTAGAAAGGACAGAGGGGTCATCCAAAGTACTAAAATCTGGGAGAAAACCCTTAGCCCTTCTAGAGTCAGCCATGAAGGTAGAGATGAATGGAAGAGGGGCGAAGAAAAGGCAAATCTTTTCGACAATCATTTTAGAAGCGGTGGAGAGGAAAACAAGAGGTGAATTGCAAATATTTTAATGTGAGAGATGAGAGTTTATGATGGGTACTTGGTATGTCTTGGCTTGGAGTATATCTCCCCATCAATGGTGCCAAAAATTCTTCCTGCTACTTCTTGAGCTTGCATTGGTTTTCCCCTTGAAGAGGAAAGGGTGATGCAACAGAGTAGAGTAAGTATTTCCCTCAGTTTTGAGAACCAAGGTATCAATCCAGTAGGAGACAACGCACAAGTCACAGAATACCTGCACAAACAAACACCAACTTGCACCCAACGTGATAAAGGGGTTTTCAATCCCTTCATGGTTATTTGCAAACTGAGATCTGATAGAGATGGATAAACGGTAAGGTAATATTTTTGGTATTTTTGGTTTATGGAACGGAAAGTAAAAGATTGCAAAGGAAGTAAAACAAAAACTAAAATTGTAGATCAGAAACTTATATGATGGAAAATAGACCCGGGGGCCATAGGTTTCACTAGAGGCTTCTCTCAAGATAGAAAATATTATGGTGGGTGAACAAATTACTACTAAGCAATTGGTAGAAAAGCGCATAATTATGACAATATCTAAGGCAATGATCATGAATATAGGCATCACATACGTGTCAAGTAGACCGAAATGATTATGCATCTACTACTATTACTCCACACATCGACCGACTCCTGCCTGCATCTAGAGTTTTAAGTTCATAAGAATAGAGTAACGCATTAAGTAAGATGACATGATGTAGCGAGATAAACTCAAGCAATATGATGAAAACCCCATGTTGTTATCCAAGATGGCAACAATACAATACGTGTCGGTTCCCCTTCTGTCACTAGGATCGAGCACCGCAAGATTCAACCCAAAGCTAAGCACTTCTCGCATTGCAAGAAAAACCAATCTAGTTGGCCAAACCAAATAGATAGTTGGAAGAGACTTGCAAAGATATCAAATCATGCATATAAGAATTCAGAGAAGATTCAAATAATATTGATAGATAAGCTGATCGTAAATCCACAATTCATTAGAACTCGGCAAACACACCGCAAAAGAGTATGACATCGGATAGATCTCCAAGAACATCGAGGATAACATGGTATTGAGAATAAAAGAGAGAGAAGAAGCCATCTAGCTACTAGCTATGGACCCGTAGGTCTGAGGTAAACTACTCACGCTTCATCAGAGACGCAATGGTGTTGATGTAGAAGCCCTTCATGATCGAATCCCCCTCCGGCAGGACACCGGAAATGGCCTCTAGATGGGATCTCACCGGTACAGAAGGTTGCGGCGGTGGAGAAGTGTTTTCGTGACTCTCTCATAGGTTTTTTGAATATTTGAGAATATATAGGCGGAAGAAATAGGTTGGTGGAGTCATGAGGGGCCCACAAGTATGGGGGGCGCGCCCTCCGACCTTGTGGGTACTACAAGTCCTCTGGATCTCTTCTGGTCCAAGAAAAATCATCGCGAAAGTTTCATTCCGTTTGGTATTCCTTTTCTGCAAAACTCTAAAACAAGGAAAAACAGAAACTCGCACTGGGCTCTAGGTTAATAGGTTAGTCCCAAAAATAATATAAAATAGCATACTAATGCGTAGAAAACATCCAAAACAGATAATATAATAGCATCGAACAATAAAAAATTATAGATACATTGGTGACGTATCAGGCGTCCTTGCCTTGATCGGCGACAGCGCGACGGCCGGCTCTACCTCGGGCGGGGATGGTTGCGGCCGTGACGGCCGGCCTTGCTTCTAGTAGCGGCGGTGATGGTTGCAGGCTGATACGTCTCTAACATAACTATAATTTTTTATTGTTCCATGCTATTATATTATCTATTTTGCATGTTTTATATGCATTAATATGCTATTTTATATTATTTTCGGGACTAACCTATTAACCTAGAGCCCAGTGCTAGTTCCTGTTTTTCCTTGTTTTTGAGTTTCACAGAAAAGGAATACCAAACGGAGTCCAAATGGAATAATACTTTCATGATGATTTTTCTTGAACCATAAGACACACAGGAGACTTGGAGATGAAGTGGGAGAAGCCACGAGGCGTCCACAAGACCGGAGGGCGTGCCTAGGGGGTCGGGCGCGCCCAAACCCTTGTGGGTCCCTCGTGCACCTCCTGACCTAATTCTTTTGCCTATATATTCCCATCTATCCCCAAACCACCAGAGGCATCCGCGAAAACACTTTTCCACCGCCACAACCTTTTGTACCTGTGAGATCCCATCTAGGCACCTTTTCTAGCACCCTGCCAGAGGGGGATTTGATCACGGAGGGCTTCTACATCAACTCTAATGCCCCTTCCGATGAAGCGTGAGTAGTTTACCACAGACCTACGGGTCCATAGCTAGTAGCTAGATGGCTTCTTCTCTCTCTTTGACTCTCAATACCATGTTCTCCTCGATGTTCTTGGAGATCTATTCAATGTAATACTTTTTTGCGGTGTGTTCGCGGAGATCCGATGAATTGTGGATTTATGATAAGCTTATCTATGAATATTATTTGAATCTTCTCTGAATTCTTTTATGCATGATTTGATATCTTTGTAATTCTCTTCAAACTATCAGTTTGGTTTGGCCAACTAGATTTGTTTTTCTTGTAATGGGAGAAGTGTTTAGCTTTGTGTTCAATCTTGCGGTGTCCTTTCCCAGTGACAGTAGGGGAAGCCAGGCACATATTGTATTGTTTCCATCGAGGATAAAAAGATGGGTTTTCATCATATTGCTTGAGTTAATTCCTCTACATCATGTCATCTTACTTAAACTGTTACTCCGTTGTTTATGAACTTAATACTCTAGATGCATGCTGGATAACGGTCGATGTGTGGAGTAATAGTAGTAGATGCAAAAATGTTTCGGTCTACTGACATGGACGTGATGCCTATATTCACGATCATTGCCTTAGATATCATCATAATTTTGTGCTTTTTATCAATTGCTCGGCTGTAATTTGTTCACCCACCGTATTATTTTCTATCTTGAGAGAAGCCTCTAGTGAAACATATGGCCCCTGGGTCTATTTTCCACATATATGTTTCTATTTTCCATCATATAAGTTTCTGATCTACTATTTTGCAATATTTTACTTTGTGATCTATAAAGCAAGAATACCAAAAATATTTACTTTATCATCTATCTATCTCTATCAGGTCTCACTTTTGCAAGTAACCATGAAGGGATTGACAACCCCTTTATCGCGTTGGGTGCAAGTTGTTTGATTATTTGTGCAGGTATTCGGTGACTTGTGCGTTCTCTCCTACTGGATTGATACCTTGGTTCTCAAACTGAGGGAAATACTTATCTCTACTTTGCTGCATCACCCTTTCCTCTTCAAGGGAAAAACCAACACAAGCTCAAGAAGTAGCAGGAAGAATTTCTGGCGCCGTTGCCGGGGAGATCTACGCCAAAGCAAGCCATACCAAGTACCCATCATAAACTCGCATCACTTGCATTACATTGTCGACATTCACCTCTCATTTCCCTCTCCCCCACTTCTAAACGATTTTCGAAAAGATTTGCCTTTTCTTCGCCCCTCTTCCGTTCATCTTCTTCGTTCGCTTTCGGTTTGCTCGTTTGCTAGATCTAATTGCTGCCACCATGTCTGAAACTCAGGAGATTATCACTGAAAAGGATAGTACTAATGATGGGGGAAACTTTGATGCTTTTGCTAATGCTAATCCTCATGAAGAATCTTCTATTCTTGACACTAAAAAGCTTCACATAGGTAGCGGCAATATTATTGGAAAAGGGGTTATTCAAGATTTCTTTACTTGTGTCGGTGCACTCCCCAATTTGGGTGGATCTATTCTCCATAAAACTAGTAGTCCTGCGAATGCTATATCTTTGCTCATAGTTGAACTTGAAAGACAATTTGTTCATATGCATCCATCCGTGCAAAGGATTTTTCTAGATTTTTCTAATATTGAGCATTCTTCTGTTAAGCGCGTCGCCACTATATTTCTAGCCCATGAGTTTAGATTTATTATGAAAGAAGCTAGTGAAATTTTGTGCATTATAAAGTAGATGGTGGTCGTCCTCCCATAGAGGGGATTCTCTTTAACCAAGAGGACATAATGC
>NW_025234899.1:0-6651 GCF_018294505.1 Triticum aestivum | reverse complement strand
TCTACTTCAACTGCACCAGCACCTCCATCCGGTGCCACCTCCAGCCGTGATACAAGAAAACAGGCACAACCACCATTATCTGCCAAGAGCGCACCTGCGGGGCCTGCACAGCGTTCTTCTTCTTCCATGGCATCAACAGGGCACACAAGTGATATTATTTGTCGTCGTTGTAAGGGAGGAGGTCATTATGCGAGGGAATGCAAATCTCCGCGTGTGATGATTGCTACCGCGGATGGTGGATATGAGTCCGCTAGTGACTATGATGAGGAGACATTGGCTCTTATTACACGTGAAGAACATGGTGGAGATGATTCTGATCATGAGACGCAATACATGGCTCCTGAAGACGCTGACAGGTATGAATGTTTAGTTGCTCAACGTGTTTTGAGTGTGCAGGTCACACAAGCTGAGCAAAATCAGAGGCACAATTTGTTCCATACCAAGGGTGATAGAGGCAAAGGTGTCTCGTCTTTCGATGAGATGGTGGATTTCGCTTTGGTGGAAGTCGACTTTGACGATCCGACTACGAACGTGCGAGGACGTCGCGCCTTAGCAATCGCTAAACCAACTCCGAGAGGTTATTGACCACGCCGGAGCACGATCAACCTGACCACGAGGGTCTGTTTCCTGCGAGCAAACGAAGAACAATCAAGAAACTGAGATTGCAATCTGGATATTGCGAATATAAGATGAAAGCTTTATTGATCAAGGTGGGGTTCTGTGACGCCTTTGTCTGGTTGTTGAACACAAACGAAGTACGCGAAGTTGCAGCTATGGCGAACTTTTAATCTAAACAAAACCCAAAGTCTAAACTATGCCCTAAGGGCTGTATATATGGAGGAAGAGGGGGGAATTTCGTGGCCCTTGGTGGAGGGGTCCGAAATCAACCCTATCTCTTGTTTCCCCACACATACGGACTCTAAAAATAGCCTATACTTATGTATTTCGAAATTACATGGGCCTGGCCCAATAATAAGGTGACGCAGCACCTAAAATAGCCTCGGGACGAAATTTATGAAGTGGCATCTTGTATATTTCGTCCAAGGCTTCATGCACCCATTATGGTGGCTTCAAAGTCCTGAAATCATCACTTGTAACTCCGTTCTTGTTCCCCTTGCGCATGCCATCATCTCCATGCTTGTTCTTGCTCCAATGTTCATCCTTCTCCAAGCTAGGCCCTTCATTTGTAAGCAAAACAAATGTATCCAATTTAGGCAGCATCATATTCTCATGAACATTGAAATCATTACCAAGAAACGAAAGTACCTGGTAATTTAGTTGGCGTGCACGAGCTCTAGTAATTGGTCCAGTATGTATAGCAGCAGGGGCTGTGGGTGTAACAATTGTATTGATGTCCTCATCATCCTCCCCTTCTTGAAATGAAGTCGTCCTCGACGGAAGTTCATCTTCCTCACCCAAATAAGGCTTCAAATCTGCAATGTTAAAAGTGGGACTAACCCCAAAATCTGCAGGCAGCTCAAGTTTATATGCATTATCATTTATTTTCTCTAACACCTTATGATAGAGGCAAATGTGTCCCGTCTTTCGATGAGATGATGGATATCGCTTTGGTGGAAGTCGACTTTGACGATCCGACTACGAACGTGCGAGGACGTCGCGCCTTAGCAATCGCTAAACCAACTCCGAGAGGTTATTGACCACGCCGGAGCACGATCAACCTGACCACGAGGGTCTGTTTCCTGCGAGCAAACGAAGAACAAGCAAGAAACTGAGATTGCAATCTGGATATTGCGAATATAAGATGAAAGCTTTATTGATCAAGGTGGGGTTCTGTGACGCCTTTGTCTGGTCGTTGAACACAAACGAAGTACGCGAAGTTGCAGCTATGGCGAACTTTTAATCTAAACAAAACCCAAAGTCTAAACGATGCCCTAAGGGTTGTATATATGGAGGAAGAGGGGGGGAATTTCGTGGCCCTTGGTGGAGGGGTCCGAAATCAACCCTATCTCTTGTTTCCCCACACATACGGACTCTAAAAATAGCCTATACTTATGTATTTCGAAATTACATGGGCCTGGCCCAATAATAAGGTGACGCAGCACCTAAAATAGCCTCGGGACGAAATTTATGAAGCGGCATCTTGTATATTTCGTCCAAGGCTTCATGCACCCATTATGGTGGCTTCAAAGTCCTGAAATCATCACTTGTAACTCCGTTCTTGTTCCCCTTGCGCATGCCATCATCTCCATGCTTGTTCTTGCTCCAATGTTCATCCTTCTCCAAGCTAGGCCCTTCATTTGTAAGCAAAACAAATGTATCCAATTTAGGCAACATCATATTCTCATGAACATTAGAATCATTACCAAGAAACGAAAGTACCTGGTAATTTAGTTGGCGTGCACGAGCTCTAGTAATTGGTCCAGTATGTATAGCAGCAGGGGCTGTGGGTGTAACAATTGTATTGATGTCCTCATCATCCTCCCCTTCTTGAAATGAAGTCGTCCTCGACGGAAGTTCATCTTCCTCACCCAAATAAGGCTTCAAATCTGCAATGTTAAAAGTGGGACTAACCCCAAAATCTCCAGGCAGCTCCAGTTTATATGCATTATCATTTATTTTCTCTAACACCTTAAAGGGACCATCAGCACGTGGCATTAACTTTGATTTGCGCAAATCAGGAAATCTATCCTTACGCAAATGTAACCAAACAAGATCTCCAGGTGCAAACACAACATGTTTTCTACCCTTATCTCCAGCAAGTTTATATTTAGCATTCATACGCTCAATGTTTTCCTTAGTTAACTCATGCATTTTTAAAATCAATTCAGCACGTTGTTTAGCATCAAAATTATAACCTTCTCCGAAGATGGAAGAGGCAACAAATCAATAGGTGCACGAGGTAGGAAACCATACATAACTTCAAAAGGGCACATCTTAGTAGTAGAATGCAATGAACGATTATAAGCAAATTCAATATGAGGCAAGCATTCCTCCCACATTTTCTTATTATTCTTCAAAACAGCCCTAAGCATAGTAGACAACGTTCTATTGACTACTTCAGTTTGTCCATCAGTTTGGGGGTGACAAGTAGTACTAAAAAGCAGTTTAGTCCCCAACTTAGCCCATAAACATCTCCAAAAGTGGCTAAGAAATTTAGTATCACGATCTGAAACAATAGTATTTGGCACACCATGCAAGCGAATAATTTCACGAAAGAACAAATCAGCAACATTAACAGCATCATCGCTTTTATGACATGGTATAAAGTGTGCCATTTTCGAGAATCTATCCACGACAACAAATATGCTATCCCTCCCCTTCTTTGTTCGAGGTAAACCTAAAACAAAGTCCCTATATATATCCTCCCAAGGAACACTAGGTACAGGCAAAGGCATATATAAACCATGAGGATTGAGTCGTGACTTAGCTTTTTGACATGTAGTGCAGCGAGCAATAAAACGCTCAACATCCCGTCTCATCTTTGGCCAAAAGAAATGTGTAGCAAGTACGTCCTCCGTCTTCTTCACGCCAAAGTGTCCCATTAACCCTCCTCCATGCGCCTCCTGCAACAACAAAAGACGAACGGAGCTAGCTGGAATGCATAGCTTGTTAGCACGAAACACAAATCCATCGTTAACAACAAACTTGTTCCACATTCTTCCTTCTTTACAATTCTGCATTACATCTTTAAAATTAGCATCATGCACGTATTGATCTTTGATGGTCTCCAAACCAAATATTTTGAAGTCAAGTTGTGAAAGCATAGTATAGCGACGAGACAATGCATCAGCAATAACATTTTCTTTTCCCTTCTTGTGTTTAATGACATAAGGGAAAGTCTCAATGAATTCAACCCATTTAGCATGTCTACGATTCAGTTTAGCTTGACTTTTAATATGTTTCAAAGATTCATGATCAGAATGTATAACAAATTCTTTGGGCCATAAATAATGTTGCCATGTTTCTAAAGTCCGAACAAGAGCATATAATTCTTTATCATAAGTAGAATAATTCAGACTAGGCCCACTCAATTTTTCAGAAAAGTATGCAACAGGTTTGCCATCTTGTAATAGCACACCTCCTAATCCAATTCCACTAGCATCACATTCAAGCTCAAAAGTCTTATTAAAATCAGGAAGTTGGAGTAAAGGAGCATGTGTCAACTTATCTTTCAATACCGTGAAGGCTTCTTCCTGTGCGGTACCCCAAAGAAAAGGCACATCTTTCTTTGTAAGCTCATTGAGAGGTGCAGCAATGGTGCTGAAATCTCTCATAAAACGCCTATAGAATCCAGCGAGGCCAAGAAAACTCCTCACTTGTGTGACCGTTTTGGGCTGCGGCCAACTCTCAATAGCTTCAATCTTGGCTTTATCAACTTCAATTCCCTGTGGAGTAACAACATAGCCAAGAAAAGATACTCGGTCGGTGCAAAAGGTGCACTTCCCAAGGTTACCAAACAAACGTGCATCACGTAGAGCAATAAAAACAGAACGTAAATGTTCCAAATGTTCCTCCAAAGATCTGCTATAAATCAATATGTCATCAAAGTAAACTACCACAAATCGTCCAATGAAAGCACGTAAAACTTCGTTCATTAATCTCATGAAAGTACTAGGTGCATTAGTTAACCCAAAAGGCATGACTAACCACTCATATAATCCAAACTTAGTTTTAAATGCTGTTTTCCATTCATCTCCCAATTTCATACGAATTTGATGGTAGCCACTACGCAAATCAACTTTGGAGAATACTGTAGAGCCACTCAATTCATCAAGCATATCATCTAGCCTAGGAATAGGATGACGATAACGAATAGTAATATTATTAATGCCTCTACAATCAACACACATACGTGATGTACCATCCTTTTTCGGCACTAGAATAATAGGAACAGCACAAGGACTAAGGGATTCGCGTATATAACCTTTGTCGAGAAGCTCTTGTACTTGACGCATAATCTCCTTCGTCTCCTCTGGATTGGTACGGTATGGTGCACGGTTAGGCAGTGAAGCACCGGGAATTAAGTCGATCTGATGCTCAATCCCTCGAATAGGCGGTAATCCCGGTGGCACGTCTTGTGGAAAAACGTCAGCGAACTCCTGCAAAATGTTAGTGACAGCAGGAGGCAAAGAGGAAGGCACGTCCTCGAATGAAAATAATGCCTCTTTGCACACAAAAGCATAGCAAACAGATTTGCTGAAATCTAGCTCATCAATATCAGATTTGGTGGCAAATAAACATGCACTTTTCAATTTAATTTCAGAAGCAACACTAGATGGTTTATTATTAGGCTTCATTTGTTGCTCAAATTCTTTTGCCACAATCTGATTTTCACTCTTATTCTTCTCCTGTTGTGCTTTATTAGCTCTATTAATATCATCTTTCAAAATGGAATCAGGAGTCATAGGAAGCAAAGTAATATTTTTATCCTTATGAACAAGAGTATAGTGATTGTTTCTACCATGGTGTACAGAATTTTTATCAAATTGCCATGGTCTACCAAGTAATAAGGAACATGCTTGCATAGGTACCACATCACAATCAACATAATCAGCATATGTAGAGATACTAAAATGCACACGAACAGTACGTGTTACCTTAACCTTGCCGCTGTTGTTGAACCATTGGATGTAGTAAGGATCTGGATGTGGTCTTGTGGTGAGAGAAAGCTTCTCCACCATATCCATGCTAGCCTAGTTGTTGCAGCTCCCTCCGTCTATTATGACGCGCACAGAACGTTCCTGCACAACTCCCTTGGTATGGAACAAATTGTGCCTCTGATTTTGCTCAGCTTGTGTGACCTGCACACTCAAAACACGTTGAGCAACTAAACATTCATACCTGTCAGCGTCTTCAGGAGCCATGTATTGCGTCTCATGATCAGAATCATCTCCACCATGTTCTTCACGTGTAATAAGAGCCAATGTCTCCTCATCATAGTCACTAGCGGACTCATATCCACCATCCGCGATAGCAATCATCACACGCGGAGATTTGCATTCTCTCGCATAATGACCTCCTCCCTTACAACGACGACAAATAATATCACTAGTGTGCCCTGTTGATGCTATGGAAGAAGAAGAACGCTGTGTAGGCCCCGCAGGTGCGCTCTTGGCAGATAATGGTGGTTGTGCCTGTTTTCTTGTATCACGGCTGGAGGTGGCACCTGATGGAGGTGCTGGTGCAGTTGAAGTAGAAGATGCACGTGGTGTCCATGATGAAGGTCGGCCTGCAGAAAAGTTAGTTCGCCCCAATGCTTGTCTATCCTGCACTTCACGTTCAGCTTTACAAGCAAGATGGAATAAACGAGTGATATTAGTATACTCCTTATAGTCTAGAATGGTCTGAATCTCTCTATTTAATCCACCCAGAAAACGTGCAAGCATAGCTTCATTCTCCTCAACAATACCACATCTAATCATGCCAGTTTGTAATTCCTGATAATATTCTTCTACAGAATTTTTCCCTTGTCTTAAACGCTGCAATTTTTGAAGCAATTCACGTTGATAATATGGTGGAACCCAACGCGTACGCATAGCAGTTTTCAAAGCAGCCCAAGTAGTTGGAATAGGATATAATCTACAATGTTCAGACCACCATACACATGCAAAACTAGTGAAAGCACAAACATCAGCAGCAACTCGTCTCTCCTCAGGATATTGTAAACATGTAAATCGTTGTTCAGTTTCT
>NW_025234898.1:0-6652 GCF_018294505.1 Triticum aestivum | reverse complement strand
CCCCCCCGGGACCCGTTGAATGTTGGAGGCACTCGTTGTTTCGAGCAAGCCATGGATTGATGCCTGTGGAGGAGGGGGAGTATAAACTTTACCATTCTGTTTGGGAACCGCCTATAATTTGTTTAGTATGGAAGATATCGTCATCTCATAGTTGTTGCGTTGACAGCAAAAGTATGCCGCTCAAAATGTTATTCAATCTATACTTTAAAACCGAGCTCTGGCACCTCTACAAATCCCTGCTTCCCTCTGCGAAGGGCCTATCTATTTACTTTTATGTTGAGTCATCACCCTTCTTATTAAAAAGCACCCGCTGGAGAGCACAATGTTGTTTGCATTCATTATAATTGGTTTACATTGGGTATGACTTGACTGGATCTCTTTTACCATGAATTACAATTTTTAGTCAGTCCTTGATCTTTAAAGGTGCTCTGCATTTATATTTTGCGGTCTCAGAAAGGGCTAGCGAGATACCATTTTGTTATATCATGTTATGATTATTTTGAGAAAGTGTTGTCATCCGAGTTTTGTTATTATAGCTCGCTAGCTGATTATGCCATTGATATGAGTAATTGTGAGACCTACGTATTATTGTGAGTATGGTTAGTTCATAATATTTGCTGAAACTTGAATGCTGGCTTTTCATGTTTACAACAACAAGAGCAAACAGAGTTTGTAAAAGTTTTTATTTTTCTCTTTCAGTCTGTCAACTAAATTGCCTGAGGACAAGCAAGGGTTTAAGCTTGGGGGAGTTGATACGTCTTTGTCGTATCTACTTTTCCAAACACTTTTGCCCTTGTTTTGGACTCTAACTTGTATGATTTGAATGGAACTAACCCGGACTGACGTTGTTTTCAGCAGAATTGCCATGGTGTTGTTTTATGTGCAGAAAATAAAAGTTCTCGGAACGACGTGAAACTCCACCGAATATCTTAGGATAAATAATAAAAAATCCTCCCCAAAGATGAAGACCAGGGGGCCCACACCCTGTCCACGAGGGTGGGGGACGCCCCCCTGGGCGCGCCCCTACCTCGTGGGCCCCCTGGTGGCCCTCCGACGCCAACTCCAACTCCATATATTAGCTTTCGGGGAGAAAAAAATCAGAGAGAAGAAATCATCGCGTTTTACGATACGGAGCCACCGCCAAGCCCTAATCTCTCTCGGGAGGGCTGATCTGGAGTCCGTTCGGGGCTCCGGAGAGGGGGGATTCGTCGCCGTCGTCATCATCAACCATCTTCCATCACCAATTTCATGATGCTCACCGCAGTGCGTGAGTAATTCCATCGTAGGCTTGCTGGACGGTGATGAGTTGGATGAGATTTATCATGTAATCGAGTTAGTTTTGTTAGGGTTTGATCCCTAGTATCCACTATGTTCTGAGATTGATGTTGCTATGACTTTGCTATGCTTAATGCTTGTCACTAGGGCCCGAGTGCCATGATTTCAGATCTGAACCTATTATGTTTTCATGAATATATGTGAGTTCTTGATCATATCTTGCAAGTCTATAGTCACCTACTATGTGTTATGATCCGGCAACCCCGAAGTGACAATAATCGGAACCACTCCCGGTGATGACCATAGTTTGAGGAGTTCATGTATTCACTATGTGCTAATGCTTTGTTCCGGTTCTCTATTAAAAGGAGGACTTAATATCCCTTAGTTTCCAATAGGACCCCGCTGCCATGGGAGGGTAGGACAAAAGATGTCATGCAAGTTCTTTTCCATAAGCACGTATGACTATATTCGGAATACATGCCTACATTACATTGATGAACTGGAGCTAGTTCTGTGTCACCCTATGTTATGACTGTTACATGATGAACCGCATCCGGCATAATTATCCATCGCTAATCTGGTGCCTACGAGTTTTCCATATACTGGTTCTCGCTTATTTACTTTTCCGTTGCTACTGTTACAATCACTACAAAATACCAAAGACATTACTTTTGGTGTCTTTACTTTTGTTACCACCACTATCATATTACTTTGCTACTAAACACTTTGCTGCAGTTACTAAGTTTCCAGGTGTGGTTGAATTGACAACTCAGCTGTTAATACTTGAGAATATTCTTTGCCTCCCCTTGTGTCGAATCAATAAATTTGGGTTGAATACTCTACCCTCGAAAATTGTTGCGATCCCCTATACTTGTGGGTTATCACATACTCAGGGAGAATACTTCTTGATAATTAGTGAGAGATCATCTTAAAATGCTACCGCCTAACTAAGCAAAATAAGATGTATAATAGATAAACATCATACGCAATCAAAATATGAGACATGATATGGCCATGATCATCCTGCGCCTTTGATCCCCGTCTCCAAAGTACTGTCATAATCTCTATCGTCACCGGCACGACACCATGACCTTCATCATCTTAATCTATATGAATGTGTCGTCACATGGTCGTCCCGCCAACTATTGCTCTTGCAACTATTGCTATCGCATAGCGATAAAGTAAAGCAATTATTTGGCACTTGCATCTTATGCAACATAGAGACAACCATAGGGCTTCTGCCAGTTGCCGATAACTTCAACAAAACATGATCATCTCATACAATAACTTATATCTCATCACGTCTTGACCATATCACATCACCACATGCCCTGCAAAAACAAGTTAGACGTCCTCTACTTTGTTGTTGCAAGTTTTACGTGGCTGCTACGGGCTGAGCAAGAACCGTTCTTACCTACGCATCAAAACCACAACGATAGTTTGTCAAGTTAGTGTTGTTTTAACCTTCTCAAGGACCGGGCGTAGCCACACTCGGTTCAACTAAAGTTGGAGAAACTGACACCGGCCAGCCACCTGTGTGCAAAGCACGTCGGTAGAACCAGTCTCGCGTAAGCGTACGCGTAATGTCGGTCAGGGCCGCTTCATCCAACAATATCGCCGAACCAAAGTATGACATACTGGTAAGCAGTATGACTTGTATCGCCCACAACGCAATTGTGTTCTACTCGTGCACATGACATCTACGCATAAAACCAGGCTCGGATGCCACTATTGGGGAACATAGTAATTTCAAAAAAATTCCTACGCACACGCAAGATCATGGTCATGCATAGCAACGAGAGGGGAGAGTGTGTCCACGTACCCTCGTAGACCGAAACGGAAGCGTTATAACAACGCGGTTGATGTAGTCGTACGTCTTCACGGCCCTACCGATCAAGCACCGAAACTACGGCACCTCCGAGTTCTAGCACACGTTCAGCTCGATGACAATCCCCAGACTCCGATCCAGCAAAGTGTCAGGGAAGAGTTCCATCAGCACGACGGCGTGGTGACGATCTTGATGTTCTACCGCCGCAGGGCTTCGCCTAAGCACCGCTACAATATTATCGAGGACTATGGTGGAGGGGGGCACCGCACACGGATAAGAGATCTCAAGGATCAATTGTTGTCTCTCTATAGGTGCCCTCCTGTCCCCGTATATAAAGGATCCAGGGAGAGGGGGTCGGCCGGTCAGGAGGGGCGCGCCAGGAGGAGTCCTCCTCCCACTGGGAGTAGGACTCCCCCCCTTCCTTGTTGGAGTAGGAGAGAAGGAAAGAGGGGGAGAGGAGGAAGGAAAAGGGGGCTGCACCCCTTGTCCAATTCGGACCAGAGGGGGGCTGCGCGCCTCCTTCATTTCGGCCTCTCTCTTCTATTCCCGTATGGCCCAATAAGGCCCATATACTCCCCGGCGAATTCCCATAACTCTCCGGTACTCCGAAAAATACCCGAATCACTCGGAATCTTTCCAAAGTCCGAATATAGTCGTCCAATATATCGATCTTTACGTCTCGACCATTTCGAGACTCCTCATCATATCACCGATCTCATCCGGGACTCTGAACTCCTTCGGTACATCAAAACTCATAAACTCATAATATAACTGTCATCGAAACCTTAAGCGTGCGGACCCTACGGGTTCGAGAACAATGTAGACATGACCGAAACATGTTTCTGGTCAATAACCAATAGCGGAACCTGGATGCTCATATTGGCTCCCACATATTCTACGAAGATCTTTATCGGTCAAACCGCATAACAACATACGTTGTTCCCTTTGTCATTGGTATGTTACTTGCCCGAGATTCGATTGTCGGTATCTCAATACCTAGTTCAATCTCGTCAACGGCAAGTCTCTTTACTCGTTCCTTAATACATCATCCCGCAACTAACTCATTAGTTACAATGCTTGCAAGGCTTATAGTGATGTGTATTACCGAGAGGGTCCAGAGATACCTCTCCTACAATGGAGTGACAAATCCTAATCTCGAAATACGCCAACCCAACATGTACCTTCGGAGACACCTGTAGAGCACCTTTATAACCACCCAGTTACGTTGTGACGTTTGGTAGCACACAAAGTGTTCCTCCAGTAAACGGGAGTTGCATAATCTCATAGTCATAGGAACATGTATAAGTCATGAAGAAAGCAACAACAACATACTAAACGATCGTGTGCTAAGCTAACGGAATGGGTCATGTCAATCACATCATTCTCCTAATGATGTGATCGTGTTAATCAAATGACAACTCTTTTGTCCATTGCTTGAAAACACAACCATCTTTGATAAACGAGCTAGTCAAGTAGACGCATACTAGTGACACTATGTTTGTCTATGTATTCACAAATGTATTATGTTCGGTTAATACAATTCTAGCATGAATAATAAACATTTATCATGATATAAGGAAATAAATAATAACTTTATTATTGCCTTTAGGGCATGTTTTCTTCAGCGAAGGCCCAGTACGATATGTAGTGTGGCCAAGAGACTTTCCTACCGAAATCACTAATTAAGGAGTACTCCTTGCGGAGATCACTCCAACCTCCCTAGGTTGCGACAAGTGGCACGCTGCATATGCGCCACTTGTCGCAACCTGGGAGTTTTCCCTTTTTTTCGTAGATCCCTTTATTCAAAATGTTTTATCTCTTAAACCGTGCGTCCAAATCTCGAACCGCTTTCGCCATTGAATTCCTCACGTTGAGATCTTCACAACTAGATCCCATGTTGATAGGTTTTGACGAACTTTTTTTTCACGAAAAAACCGGACGAAAAACCGAACCGTGAACCGGGAACACGGGATCCCGTGCCTCTGACGAAATCACAACCGTGCCTCTCGCGGAAACAAAACCGTGCCTCTCACGAAAAAAAATAGAAAATGCGTTTTTTTTCCTTTTTCGAAAGAGGCACGCCCGTGCCTCTCGCGAAAGCACAACCGTGCCTCTGGCGGAAGCAAAACCGTGCCTCTCACGAAAGAAAAAAAAACAGAAAACGCGTTTTTTTTCCTTTCCGAAAGAGGCACGCCCGTGCCTCTCGCGAAAGCACAACCGTGCCTCTTGCGGAAGCAAAACCATGCCTCTGGCGGAAGAAAGAAAAAACAAAAAACGCGTTTTTTTTCATTTCCGAAAGAGGCACGCTCGTGCCTCTTGCGAAAGCACAATCGTGCCTCTGGCGGAAGCAAAACCGTGCCTCTCGCGAAAGAAAAAATAACAGAAAACACGTTTTTTTTCCTTTTCGAAAGAGGCACGCCCGTGCCTCTCGCGAAAGCACAACCGTGTCTCTCTCGGAAGCAAAACTGTGCCTCTCGCGAAAGAAAAAAAAAACAGAAAACACGTTTTTTTTCGTTTCCAAGAGGCATGGCCGCACCTCTCGCTAAAGCACAACCGTGCATCTCGCGAAAACAAAATCGTGACTCTCATGAAAAAAAATGCATTTTTTTGCGTAATTTTTTTTCGCAATTTTTTTTGGTCGAAAAGCTAGGAAAGACCGGTAAAAACCAAAACGTCAAAAAAAAACCCAAAAAAACCTTTTAAAAAGCAGAAAACGCGTGCGTAAAAATAAAAAAACAAAATCCGGAGGGAGCGTCCAGAGCGCGACACGTGGCGAATGGCTGTGAGCGCGCCAAGTGACGCTGATCGTTGCGAGGCTTCCGAAGGAGCGCTCGTTAATTAGTTGCTCCCCTTTCCTACCGCTGAAGGTGCCGAATAGGACCTCTCAAGCATCGACTACAGCCTTGTTGGCAGAATGGGGTTGAAGACACTAACGACTGCTCGCTCGGTGGCGCATGTCCTACTGCATTGTATCCGCCGGATCTTGCTTGACCCATGTAACCTGAATTGTGGATCAAAAGTCCCACTGGGCTGCTTTTCCATAGAAAAATTGGAGCCAAATGGCAAATCGGGTCCTCTCCATCAGAGAATCATTTTTGCCGCTCATGCCATAACCTACTAGGTGCATGTAGAGCTGGATAATTTAATTTCCATAGATAGTGCACTTCCACGCTCACGGCTTCTTCCTAACATACCACCATACATAATGTAGAGAAACGCACACCATGTGGGTTATCCTGGTTTTGGAAACATTCTAGAAGGTTTCTCATTTACTGGTTCACAAGTTTTCTTATCCATATACTTAATTTTTCCTTTTCCTTTTCCTTTTCCTTTTATTTTTATTTAAAGAAAATCCTTCAAATTCGTGAACATATTTTTTATAATTTTTTTTAATTCATGAAGAATTTAAATACGTCAAGATTTTTAAAATCCAAGACCACTTTCTCAAATCCATGAACATCATTTCAGTTTGCAAGCATTTTTGGAATACATCCATCTTTTTAGTTTCAGGAAGATTTATAAATCTGTGACACTTTTAAAAAATAATAA
>NW_025234897.1:0-6652 GCF_018294505.1 Triticum aestivum | reverse complement strand
TAGCCGTGTCCGCGGTAAAGGACTTCTGGGTTGCCTATAACAGTTCATAGACAAGTGAAAGTGGATACTCTAAAATGCGCAAGATAAGCGTGAGTGCTATGGATGGCGTTCTCGTAGGGAGACGGGAGCGGATCCATAGTGGTGTATTGGTTGGTGAATATGTGGACTCGTGTGCGCCACCTCAAAAGAGTCATTTGCTATAGTAGTTTAGGATAGCCACCGAGTCAAAGCTGGCTTGCTGCAGTTAAACCCCACCATCCCCTTTGTTGATAATGATGCATATGTAGTTAGTTCTGATGTAAGTCTTGCTGGGTAGATTTGTACTCACGTTTGCCTATTTTATGTTTTTGCAGAGAGACTTCGGTCTCGTTAGTAGTTTCGTGTGGACTTCGACGTTAGCTTGATACCTCAGCTACGATCTTATGCCCCCGGCAGGATCTGGTAGATAGTCAGGCTTCTAAGCCTTTTTCATTTGTAGATGTCTGTACTCAGACATGTTAAGCTTCTGCATGTGCTTCGATTCGTATGCTCTGAATGTTGGGTCATGAGACCTATGTTTGTAATATCTCGCTCCTCGGAGCCTAATGAATACATACTTGCGTCGTAGAGTCATGTTGTGATGCCATGTTGTATTTGCACATATCGAGCATATTGTGTGTATGTTATTGAAATGCTTGGTATGTGTGGGATCTGACTATCTAGTTGTTTATCCTTAGTAGCCTCTCTTACCGGGAAATGTCTCCTAGTGTTTCCACCGAGCCATGGTAGCTTGCTACTGCTCCGGAACACTTAGGCTGGCCGGCATGTGTCCTTCTTCGTTCCTGTGTCTGTCCCTTCGGGGAAATGTCACGCGATGAATACCGGAGTCCTGTTAGCCCGCTACAGCCCGGTTCACCGGAGTCCTGCTAGCCCAGTGCTACAGCCTGGATTCATTCACTGATGACCGGCACGTTCGATGTTGGGTCATGGATGCCTGTCCCTGTAAGTTTGTGCCACTTTGGGTTTACTACTAGCCATGTCAGCCCGGGCTCCTTATCATATGGATGCTAGCGACACTATCATATACGTGTGCCAAAAGGCGCAAACGGTCCCGGGCAAAGGTAAGGCGACACCCGTGGGAATACCGTGCGTGAGGCCACAAAGTGATATGAGGTGTTACATGCTAGATCGATGTGGCATTGAGTCGGGGTCCTGACACTCAGTTTCAACAACAGTCTGCGTGTCGGTCTTAGTCCCCGATGCCACCGGTGGGCCCAGCAACAACATCGGTTGATCGTCGGTAAGGCTAAAAAATTCGTCTGCCGCCCGGTAGACGTCGTCGCAATCACCAGAACCCTGTCCTTCATCGTTGCTAGCCATGTTTCCTATGATTAAATCTAGTCAATTAATTCTAGACCTAATAAAATGAATAATGACATAAAAAAGGCCTATTGTTTTGCAGGAATGTTGACTCATTCCTGGTGCGGCAAATCCCGGGTACTCGATATGTCCTAGTTTGTAGTACAAGTCATGCCGAAATTCACGGAAAATTTCGACATGACCTTTGCTAAAAAGTGGACAAATCGAGAACCTGAAATTTGCCGGAACAGAAATAAATCAACATTCCGGCAAAACATAGGCCACTCAGCATCATTCCCTGGAAACAACAAAGCAACTTGGGCACAATCGAACAACTTCAATGAAAAGATATAACACGACCACTTCAATGAAAAGATATAATCAACAATAAAAGTCTAGCAAGGAATCATCTTTAAAATAAAATTTGCCTAAATTCTTTTCCTTGAAAAATAGTGGTCTTTCCAAAAATCAAAAACCTTTGCAAAATGACCTCACTAAACACTTCTCTGCCTAGGACAGAACCCAAATTATGTTGATCTAGCTATTCCTCTCTCTCACACAAACACACATCATTATCTCTAACCCTTCTCTGCCTAGGACAGAACCCAATTAAATTGCAAAGGAACTCCATTTCTCTAACCCTTCTGACCTAATACTCTAAAATAATATTTTCCTCTAACCTAGCCAACCTACTTAACCTAGCTTGTTAATCCAACGAACCTAATTAACCTACCTATTTAACCTAGTTAGTTAATCTAGTTTACCTACACTAGTAGAAAAAGGGTCAAACATGAAGCACATTAGTGCCGGTTTGTATTAGAGCCGGCACAAATGTATACATTAGTGCCAGTTCCAACGGCTAGCCGGGCCGCTCTCATTAGTACCAGTTTGTGGCTAACCTTTAGCACCGGTTCGTGCCACGAACTGGTACTAATGAGGGTGGTGGCAGGATGTTGTCAGTCTGGGCCCCCTCCAGCACCTTTAGTACCGGTTCGTGTCACAAACCGGTACTATAGGTCCTCCTGCATATAAACCCTTCGTCCAGCTCGCTCTGTTCTTCCCCCTTTCCCCTCTCCTCTCCTCTATGTTCTTCCTCTTCCCCTCGAGCTCATCACACATTTTGCCCAAAATTTGTCAAGATTTGAAGGCCCCCATCCATTCAAGTGATCACAAAGGTTAGCAACTTTGTCCTTTCATCTCTTATTGCTAGATTAGCTCTTGCAATGCTTTATATAGTTATTAATTTGTGAGTTTAGTAATTTGGGAGGAAATATATATATGTGCTAGTATTTGATTTATATGCAATTTGAGGTCAAAAATAACACTTAGTTTGCATATGTAGGTGTGGTTTACTTAGTGCCTTCTAAATCTCCGTCGTAACCACCGTCGATCGCCCGCACCGTCCCGTTGCCGGCACCACCTTGTGGTGAGCCTCTTGTTCATGAGATTTTATATAAGAAATTGATGTTTGTGTGATTTGGATATATAGTTAATCATGTAATAATTATCTTACCCATACATTGTTTGTTATACATAGTGCCATGGTTTTGATATCCGTCCCCGTCGGCCCTCATCCTTGTTATGATTCGGATGCGGTATATTCTCTTTTAAAACTATTTGTTACATTTCGTGTTTATGACAAATTATGCCCATCAAGTTGACATAGATATTTTTATCTAGGAGGTATGTGAACCGGAAATTCCAACCGACCCTATTGTCGAGAGGTTAAATTTAGTTGAAAGAGAAAACGAGTACTTGAAAGAAAATTGAAAAGAATTGAGGGGGAGAAGATGGAATTGGAGTTGCATGTTGCCGATGTCGTCGATGATCACAAGATCAAGATGGAGAAAATGCGCTTGAAGATTAGAAAGATTAGAAAATATGCCATCAATAGTGAGGCTTGGTATCATTATGCTGTTGGATCAATTGTTACATTAGTTGCGAACTTGATCGCATTTGTTGTTGCATTTAAATGCTTTAGCTAGAGAGTTATTTGTTTGTTGCATTTAAGTGTTGTATGAACTTTATGTATGAACTTGTATTAATTTGGTCTATTCGGTGTTGTGTAATGAATATGAGCCGGCAATGGATGTACGATGACCGATGCTCTCCCCAGTTCGTTGAGGGCGTGCATACTTTTCTGCTTGCGGCTGAGGCAAACAAGCGGGCGGATGGTTTTATGCCTTGTCCATGTGCTGGCTGTAAGAATGGTCACAATTACTCTACATCAAGAACCATTCACGTCCACCTGTTTGAGTCCGGTTTCATGCCCCACTATAATGTTTGGACCAATCACGGAGAAAGAGGGGTTGTGATGGAAGACAATGAAGAAGAAGAGGACGACGACAGCTATCCTGGCCATGGGTTCCCTGAATACGATGATACAACAATGGGGGAAGAAGCTGAGCCGGTAATGCGGGAAGAAGCTGAGCCGGCAATGCGGGAAGAAGCTGAAGAACATGCATCAGATGAGCCCATTGACGATCTAGGTCGGGCCATTGCTGATGCAAAGAGAAACTGCGCAAGTGATTTGGAGAAGAAGAAGTTGCAGCGCATGTTAGAGGATCAGAAAAAAATTGTTGTACCCGAATTGCATAGGTGACAAGAAAAAGCTGGGCACCACACTGGAATTGCTGCAATGGAAGGCAGAGAATGGTGTATCTGACAAGGGATTTGGAAAGTTGCTGGTAATGATAAAGGATATGCTTCCAAAGGACAACGAATTGCCCGAGAGTACGTACGAAGCAAAGAAGGCTGTCTGCCCTCTAGGGTTAGAGGTGCAGAAGATACATGCATGCCCTAATGATTGCATCCTCTACCGCGGTGAGTACGAGGATTTGAACGCTTGCCCGGTATGTGGTGCATTGCGCTATAAGATCAGCCGCGATAAGTCTGGTGATGTCGAGGGCGAGCGCCCCAGGAAGAAGATTCCTGCCAAGGTGATGTGGTATTCTCCTATAATACCACGGTTGAAACGTTTGTTCCAAAACAAAGAGCATGCCAAGGCGATGCGATGGCACAGAGAAGACCGTAAGAAAGACGGAAAGTTGAGAGTACCCGCTGACGGGTCGCAGTGGAGAAAAATCGAAAGAAAGTACGGGAAGGAGTTTGCAGATGACGCAAGGAGCGTATGGTTTGGTCTAAGTGCAGATGGCATTAGTCCTTTTGGGGAGAAGAGTAGCAACCATAGCACCTGGCCTGTGACTCTATGTTTGTATAACCTTCCTCCTTGGTTGTGCATGAAGCGGAAGTTTATTATGATGCCAGTGCTCATCCAAGGCCCTAAGCAACCCGGCAACGACATTGATGTGTACCTAAGGACATTAGTTGAAGAACTCTTACAACTATGGAATGGAACAGGTGTACGTGCGTGGGATGAGCACATGGGGGAAGAATTTGACCTAAAGGCGTTGCTGTTCGTAACCATCAATGATTGGCCTGCTCTCAGTAACCTTTCAGGACAGACAAACAAGGGATACCGCGGATGCACGCACTGTTTGGATGATACCGACAGTATATATTTGAATAGTTGTAATTAAGTAGAATGTGTACCTAGGACATCTTTGATTTCTTCCGAGCAGGCATCCCGTAAGAAAGAAAGGCAAGCATTTCAAAGGTGAGGCGGATCACCGGACGAAGCCTCGCCATCGTACTGGTGCTGATGTACATGATATGGTCAAGGATTTGAAGGTGATATTTGGAAAGGGTCCTGGCGGACAACCTGTTCCGAAGGACGCGGGCGGACGCGCACCCATGTGGAAGAAGAAATCTATATTTTGGGACCTGCCATATTGGAAAGACCTAGAGGTCCGCTCCACAATCGACGTGATGCACGTGACGAAGAATCTTTGCGTGACCCTGCTTGGCTTCTTGGGCGTGTATGGGAAGACAAAAGATACACCTGAGGCACGGGAGGACCAGCAACGTATGCACGGAGAAGACAGCATACATCAGGGTCGTGCAAGCTACGCTCCTACCAAAGAAGAGAAGGAAATCTTTTTTGAATGCCTGCTCAGTATTAAGGTACCGTCTGGCTTCTCGTCGAATATAAAGGGAATAATAAACATGGCAGAGAAAAAGTTCCAGAACCTAAAGTCTCATGACTGCCACGTGATTATGACGCAACTGCTTCCGGTTGCATTGAGGGGGCTTCTACCGGAAAACGTTCGATTAGCCATTGTGAAGCTATGTGCATTTCTCAATGCAATCTCTGAGAAGGTAATCGATCTAGAAATCATACCAAGGTTACAGAATGATTTGGTGCAATGTCTTGTCAGTTTCGAGTTGGTGTTCCCACCATCCTTCTTCAACACCATGACGCACGTCCTAGTTCACCTATGCGAAGAGATTAACATTTTGGGTCCTGTATTTCTACACAATATGTTCCCCTTTGAGAGGTTCATGGGAGTCTTAAAGAAATATGTTCATAACCGTGCTAGGCCAGAAGAAGCATCTCCAAGGGCCATCAAAATGAGGAGGTCATTGAGTTTTGTATTGACTTAATTCCTGACCTTAAGCCGATTGGTGTTCCTGAATCGCGGCATAAGGGCAGACTGGATGGAAAAGGCACGCTAGGAGGGGAACAAATAATATGTATGGACGGACATTCTCTCACTGAAGCACACTACACAGTTCTATAGAATTCCACCTTGGTGGCTTCGTATATGGATGAACGTTGCTACGCTCCAAACACCCGGAGCGGTCTGATGATTGGATTACACGTGAACAAACCAGGAGTTTCGCCAACTGCTTGCAGACACGTACCATGCATGACACCTCTATTGAAGATGACCTGTACTTGCTGTCCCAGTTACCATCTTCGAATATAATGACTTTCAAAGGGTACGAGATAAATGGTAATACATTTTACACGATCGCCCAAGATAAGAAGAGCACCAACCAAAACAGTGGTGTCCGCTTTGATGCAGAAACCAAGACGGGAAAGGAAACATATTATGGTTATATACAGGACATATGGGAACTTGACTATCGACGTGGTTTCAGTTCCCTTTGTTTCGGTGCAAATGGGTCAATATGACACGAGGCGGGGTAACGGAAGACCCGCAGTACGGAATGACAACAGTGGATCTCAACAATCTTGCGTATGCAGACGAACCATTCGTCCTAGCCAATGATGTGGCACAGGTTTTCTATGTGAAGGACATGTCTACCAAGCCAAGAAAAAGAAAAGATAAGGAAGCGAATGCATCATACGATGAGCCAAAGCGGCACATAGTTCTTTCTGGGAAGAGAAACATCATGGGAGTGGATGACAAGACAGACAAGTCAGAAGATTATGCAAATTTTGATGGAA